>NW_027097030.1:0-40000 GCF_019320115.1 Miscanthus floridulus
TCCAAGTCATGCGTTGGATAATTCACTTCATGCTTCCAAAGTTGGCAAGAGGTATAAGCAATGACTCTACCCTCTTGCATAAGAACACCTCGTAACCCAATACATGATGCATCGTAGAACACATCAAAAGGTTTATCGATATCCAGTTGTGCCAAAACCAGAGCCAACGTTAGAAGAGTTCACAGGGTGCGGAAAGCCGCATCACACTCGGGAGTCCAGACAAACTTCATGTCTTTTTGCAGCAACCAAGTCATTGGCTTGGCTATTTTAGAGAAATTCGGGATGAAGCAACGATAATAGCCAGCCAACCCCAGAAAACTCCAAACCTCGTGCACCAAGATTAGAGCCTTCTAGTTCAACACTTCTTGCACCTTGGTGGGATCAACCATAATTCTACCATCGGACAACACGTGTCCAAGAAAAGGTACCTCACAAAGCCAGAATTCACATTTGCTGAACTTTGCATAAAGTTGGTGTTCTCGCAACCTAGTGAGAACCACTCGCAAATATTCAACATGGTCTTCTTCGTTTTTTGAATAAACCAGGATATCATCTATAAATACCACCACAATTTTTTTCAACTCGGGCATAAACACCGAATTCATCAGATACATAAAATGTGCGGAGGCGTTGGTCAATCCAAAAGATATAACAAGGTACTCATACAGACCATATCTTGTAGAGAATGCAGTTTTTGGAACATCCTCAGGCCGAATTTTGATTTGATGATAACCAGATCTCAAATCAATCTTGGAAAAGACTTTTGCTTTAGATAACTAATTGAATAAGATATCTATGCATGGCAGAGGGTACTTATTCTTGATTATAACTGCATTCAAGGGTCTATAATCTACACACATGCGTAGTGATTGATCCTTCTTCTTTACAAAGATAGCTGGGCACCCCCACGGAGATGAACTAGGACGGATAAGGCCTTTCTTTAGAAGTTCATTCAACTGGGTCTTAAGTTTGGCTAGTTCATTGGAAGGCATCCTATATGTCCTTCTAGAGATGGGCGCTGTACCAGGAAGCAACTCTATCTTGAACTCCACTTCTCGATCCAGGGGCAATCCAGGCAAATCATCGGGAAAAACATCTGGAAAGTCACACACGACAGGGATATCTGCCAAAGACTTTGCTTGTACCGCATTAGTCGTGCAAGAAAGATTGATATCCTTGGGTAGCTGTACTAGAAAACCCTCCTGATTACCTAGATCTCTGAGCATTACTACTCTAGTCAATGTATCAATAAGCACTCCATGACCGCTCATCTAGTTCATTCCCAATATCACATCGATACCCAGCCCCGGCAAAACTACCTGATCAACCTGATAACTTCGCCCCTCTATCTCAAATTGTACGTTCCCAACTACAAGCTTGGTTGGGATAATACCACTAGCAGCCCTAATGCAATAGCCCTCACCCTCAACAGTGTATGTTTTCTGCATAAACTTGGATGCAAATGCTAGACTAATAAAAGAATGCGAAGCACCCGAATCAAATAGTACAACTACAGGGTGTTGATCAACCAGGAACTTACCAGCAGTTACTACCTCTCCTGAAGGAATGTCAGTAATATTAGTGTGGTTCACCTATCCCTGATGGCCACCTTGGTAGTTATTCTTCTTGGGGTAAGGACACTTCCTCGAACAGTGGCCTGGCTTGTTGCAGTTCCAGCACGTCATGTTGCTTGGCAGAACATTAGAACTGCCTTGACTGGTAGTGCCCTTAGGAAGAGCAACTGTAAACCCCTTGTGAAACCCAGTCTTGCCTAGAGTTTTCTTCATCGGTGGGTAGAACTTAGCGGCTGATGCTGGAGGACAGAATGGAGCCCTCTGTGCGACTGGAGCCTTGGATTGTGAGGCACCCGCCTCATAGGCCCTCTTATGATTCTTTGAAGCAGCATATACAACATTGTTGTTCTCTTGCGATAGAGCATCACTTATAAACTTATTAAAATGAGCACACTTGCAATTTCCCATGGTCTTCATCAATTTAGGGCTAAGTCCCCGCTTGAAACTAGCAATCTTTTTGGCATCAGTGTCAATGAACTTGGTAGCATACCTTGCAAGGTTATTGAAAGCCTTTAGGTATTCATTCAAGCTCTTGTTTCCCTAGGTCAGCTTCATGAACTCAGTATGCTTGATTACCATGAGACCAGGAGGAATGTAATTTCCTCTAAAAGCAGACTTGAACTGATCCTAAGTGATTTAGGCATTAGCGGGCATAGTGGACCGATAATGACTCCACCAAATACCAGCCAGCCCATGCAGTTGGTGAGATGCATACTCAGTCTTTAGCACCTTAGTCAGATGGAGTAGACGGAACTTCTGCTCAAGAGTATTCAACCATTCATTAGCTTGTAGGGGCTCCTCAGCCTCCTTGAAGATCGGGGGTTTCGTGTCAAGGAAATCTTTGAAGTCACTGTATTGATTTGGTTTTGGTCCTTGGCGTGCACCACGACCATCATGATTTGTAATCGTGCAGAGAGCCTTAGCCATAGTGTGATGTCCTTCTGCAAGAATTGCCATCAATTCCGTTGGTGTGGGTGGTGGTGGCGGTGGAAGGTCATCGTCATCACTAGCCACACCGGTGGAACAAGTACGAGGCATCTGCAATCATGCACAACCAGTAATTATTGATGATGTTAGCACATCAGAGAGGAATAATGTAATTGCGCCAAACTAAATTTACTGGCAAGAATGAAAACTTCATACAATAAACAGAGGCAATAATTCATTCTCCAATTGCCACATCATCAATCAGCTTACTAGTGCCATACGCAGTGCATTCCAACATGGCAAGTTTTAAACTTAACCATCAAGGTACGCATCCTGAAGGGAGCGAATAAAAGTACATTACATTCCAAGTTCGAATTAAAAAGGTACATCCAACCTCAGTCATCGTACTTAAATTCATTACATCAATGACTGCAAAAGCTTAAACTAGTGAGACTTGCTAACTAACTACTCATCGAAGTGATCGCTGTCCACATCGGAGACACCTTGGACTTCTTCTAGGTCTTCCTCTTCTTCTTCATCTGCAGGCTCAGCTGCATTGTCATCCATCTACACGTCCTCTTCTTCCTCATCGGCCTCAATCACTTGAGGTCCACCCATATTAGGATACCTCGGTATGGGGTGAGGAATAGGAAACAGATGGTTGTTCAGTTGATGGTGCTCAACCTAAAGCTCTTCAAGCCGTTCTTGGAGTTCTTGCTCCCTATGGAAAGCATTTTGGTTAGCCATAATCCAACCCTAACATCTTTCTTTTGCTAACTCTAAAGCTACATCTCTGTGATGGGTTAGACGATCCAACTCTTGTGCAGCCTCATCTCTCTCAATAGTGAGGTTCATCAGCTGGTTATGAAGCTCGTCTCTCTCATGTGCGGTTTGACCCCACTGTTGCAGGCGATAATTTGCAATACCGTGAATCTCATCAACTTCTTGCTGAGCTCTCCCACATGCATCCGCCCTACGGCGATACTTGCAGGCACGCAACCTGAACTTGTGCTGGGCTTTCATTGCCTTGCCAGCTTCATCTAGCACCCTAGAAAGGGTATTTTGCCTGACTCGACAAAGCTTCAAGACTGCCATCATCGCACTCATTCCAGCATTGTTGCTCTGCACACGTTCGCCATGGCCTCGAACCAAGGCCTGGCCAATGTCTTGAGTCCACTCAGCCTTAGTAGGAGCCACTTGGGGAATGGATAAAGCTGGTCCACCCACTAACTCATCCCTGAAGCTCTGTGCTATATCCATCAGCACATCAAGGGCAGCAACCTGAGCGGCTTCCCATGGGCTTTGCCCATCAGTCTCAATGCTCCACCCATGCTACAACGGTCTTGTGGGGTTTTGCAGCACTATAAAGGTCATGACGTACCATGGTACATCTCCTAATGGTACCGCTTGCCTCCACGTGTAGCGGGGTGCCTTCGGGTACCCAACTAAACTGAGCACCCTCCAGAGCAAAGTGGGAGTACCGAACTGGTCCAAAAAGGTGCTGCTACCAGTAGGAAGCATGGGCGCGGCCATCTGTATCAAAAAGGGATTCAACTCACGTGAGAGAATTATTTTGCTGAGAGATTGCACTTAATACTTGGGATAAGCAATTATAAGGGAGGGAGTAATGCAATGTGAATGACATGAGTGAATATGACGCATGCTCATTCCGTACGTCCTCACAACCCTAAGAAAAGTAAAGTTTTAGCGGGATATACGGTGGCATACATACGTTCTCTCAATTAACGGTAACTAGTTAATCTACACGATGCGTTGTTAGCGTACCTGTAGAAAACTTCATTGCAGCCCAACCCAACAAGATATAATGCTAATAACACAAGTAGTAACTAAGATACTCTCCATATATACATCCCCAGATATATATACTTCGGTATCCAAACTACCCGATAGATGTACCCACAATTAAGTACCTTCATATATACATGTATGCAACATGTAGATACTCCAGTAACCACAACTAACTCTCCCCTAGACCGATGGTTGGACGGTCATGCTCTCACAACTCACACTTACCTTAGCGTAGATGCAATTGATCCATACATTACCATTCAAGCGAATGGCACCCATGCAATATCACGCCGCATGGACGACGAAATAGAAACAATCAATTTCCCCCAAGTTAGTAATTATATATAAGCCACCTAGAAGTCCTTAAGTGGGCTACAAGGGATGTCATCACCAGTACACCATAAATTTTTTGATTTTTGAACACTTATATATAACTATAAGTTGAAAAACCATTTTCACAACGAAAGCTTTTGTTTTAAATAGCCGTAAGACATGTTTAATGTTGAATCTAGCTCTGATGCCAGCTATCATAGAACCGACCAATTTATAAGAGCACAAGTACAAAAACGATCGCCGAAACGATCAAATTCTCGCACTTGAGCCCATATAAACCCGGTAGTCAACTGAAATCTCGAAGGATTTCAAACTAACTTGCATACAACCAAGATCACAGTAATTCAACATAACATATCGTACGTTACAACATTTCACAGATGTTTGCAAATAGATTACATCACCTCAGAGTCATCGTTATTACAAAACAAGTCTTGTAAAGTATGCGGAAGCAAATAGTTTAACTTACACACCCGAGTTCAAATACAAATACTGGTTTGCTGATCACAACCCGCAAAAGCATTCAGATAAGAGAAACAGATATCATGCCCATGATCTAGTCTTCATCACCCACCGGGTGGAGACAATACTTACAGAATCCCTGATATAGAAGGTCATCTGCAACAAGAGGGAATAAACCCTGAGGACGAGAATATACTCAGCTGGACTTACCCGTCGTAAACCAAAATAAATGACACCAAGGATTATGCATAGCTTAATTTAGTGGATTTGGCTGACACTTTCTTTTTGTGGAAAAGCATAAGTAATAATGATCAACTCTTAACCTGAACTAGCAGTGACTTTTAGCCATTAGCCTGTCATCTATATTAGCACCTACAATAAGCAATCATTTGATTAAGATGCAAACATTAATAACCATATCAGGTATAAATCGTGGCAACATTATCATCATCATCCATTTAACCATATCGTTAAATTAATTGAATCTACGTTGCCGCTCCTCAGTCAAGTTCTCACTATCCAGGAGAGACGGCGATTCGAATCGATTCCTATCCAGCTAGAGGGGTATTCCTAACACAAACCTTACTTCCCCCGTCAGGGTCGCCAACAAGTCACCATTGGTACAATTCAGAAGTCACGAGTCCGAACAGTGCCGCAAAATCAGAGAACCACTCTGCCATGAGTGCTCAGTGACTTAACCTGCCCTTGGGCTTACGCCAATGGCTCTCTGCACATCCTTACTTCCATCCAGATTGCAGACCCCTGCTCGCGTCCCTGGCTTGAATCAAGCTACTAGGCTTCACGGTCGAAACGACTTATTCGACCAGCTAAGTGTTAGACTGCGTTCAACATGACATAAGGGCGTACAACGTATCGGTCCTTAAATGACTCAGACGGAGTCACTATGTCCAAACCTACATAAGACTCCGCCCGGTCTTAATTCATTATTAACATGGTTCTTTTCCACGATAGTAAATATAGCCAACCGTAGTCCACCTCATCCTAAAGCTCATAGGTGACAGGAAATCACCTGACTTCTACCGCACTAAGCATGGCTAAGCATTTAACCCGTTCCTAAACTTAAATAGGATTCCAGCGCGATATCTGGACAAGGATGGATATATAATGCAAGAATTGGTTCCAACCAATTTCTATACTTAATGCATCATCAACGAATAAAAGATACTCAATGTATTTATAAAAACATGGGAGGCTTAATATGCTCCGGGGCTTGTCTTTTAGGAAAGAGGACGGACGGTGGTCAGGGCACTCTAGCAACTCCTCCTCGGCGGCTGCTTCGTCGGCTTCTTGCACCTTGGGCTCCTCCTCCTGGTTGGCTCCCTCGAACTCCAGCAGCGTCACTCCCTCCGGCACACCTATTGCATGTATGCGCACGATAAATATCATGGATGCACATGAACGAAGTTAGGGATACTCAGGGAATGCACATGCTCACTGCAGTCCGCATATTCCACTTAAGCTCTATTCAAATCACATTAACTTACCAAGTTTATACAACCTAATGTATAATTGCTCATCTTCAGTTAAGGACCTAGCACCTGCACCTAAGCATGTTCTCAAGTTAGGCTAGCTTCTAAACAATCAACAAGAACATTGCAACAAGCATACACTCAAGCATTTGTATTTCAGCAAAATGGAGATTATATAGCGGTACAGTAAACTGACCATAACTGGAGATTTAGAAATCCAAATGACATGCAACAAGACAATTTGGAAAGATTATGAAATTTTCTACAATTCATTTTCAGACCTCGAAGCATGATTCAAACCTTTACCAGGCCGAACTCTTTAATCAACAGATATCTGTCTTAACAAGATAGAGACCGGCAAAGCTGTGATCCAACTTTAAACGACTGTAACTCCTAAACTACTTGGCCAAATTCCACCAAATTTTGATAAGAGCTAGATACATCAGTTATCTATAACTTTTGTATTCACCACATTCACAACAAACCAAATTGTCATGGGGAACTTTGTAAAGTCCCCAGAACTATCCAGAAGGACATAATGCAAACAAAATAATTATTAACTTATGATGCAAACACATATTTGTACAAAACTAACTTTGCTCACTCATTACACATATCACAAGAGCACCGGAAAGTAAGGTGTTTATTACCAAATTATTTCTTTTAATACCCTTCTTAATTTATTTAATTAATTAGGGGAAATAGTAAACATGCATGAAAACTACACCATTAAATCTACAATCATTACAGTAGGTACTACATGCTCTAAGTAGACCACTATAAAAATTTCACACTATTTGAGCAAGTATAACAGCCTACACAAAAATAATAAGACATAATGGCTTAAAATGACATAATTAGGAATCCTTAGTGAAAAGTGTCAAGCAACAGATTTCATATTTTTCCTAGCATCCTTAAGGTAATAGGATACTCCCCACAAAATTTCATGGTCATAGGATTCCTAGATAATTTACAAAAATTCACACAAGTATCAATCAATGATAAAAGGAAAATCTATAACTGAAAAACCGTCCATGCAATGACTCTCAAATTTTTACCAGAGCTTCTACTAAGTAAGAATACCTTACCCACAAACTTTCATAATTTTTGGAGCACATAAACTCAAGATATAATTTAAACAAGTTTGCATGCATATAAAACACATTTTAAGTTCCTATTTAATTCATCCAAAATTTCTACTTCAAGTGTTCATGTCATATTTTTCTTAAATACTAGACTTCACTGTGATTCTACCAAAATTAGAATCACTTCATTTGGATCTACCAATTTGGAGATACAAAATTCACAAAACAGCATTCAAAACTACAAATTTGAACTATCCTACAGCTAAACGGTCACTAACGCGTGGGACCCGCGTGTCAGTCGACCCCACTTGTCAGCGACACAGAACAGGGGAGGCGGCTTGCGACGGCGCGGCAACGGCGAAGCTCACCGACGATGGCTCCTCCGGCGACACCGAAGGCACCGGCGTGCTCCCCACAACAATGCGCACCTATCTATGCCCTCACCTCCACCTCTACCAAACACGAACACCGATGGCAACGTGCATGGTGGATGGCGGAGGAATCCGGCAACGCGCTGGCAATGTCTAGTCGTGTAGGGCGTGGCTAAGCTCGGTACGAGCTCCTAGGGCACGCGGGGAAACTGAAGGAAACAAGAAATGAGGACAAGAGGGATCCTAGGTACCCCAACCACGGCGGCCTCGAACTCCGGCGAGGTCACGCTCATGGCGGTGGCGGCGGAAGTGGCCAATGTGCCCTCACCTTGACTCAATAGGCTCAGCTAAGAGGTGGAGGAGGTGGAGGACACGACGGAGCTTTGGGTAGGCGTTAGCTGGCTATGGTGCCAAGGCGAGTAGGCACAAGCTCGGCGGAGCCAATGGCGACAGCGGCGGCTTGTTCTTTTCTGTGCTACGGTCGCGCGCGAGAGGAAAGAACGACTGAGAGCGAGCGGAGAGGCAATAGGCGTCCTCCTCTTCACGCCGGCCAGTGCGCAGCGCGGTCAGGGCTAGCCAAGCATGTGGCGTCCATGCGGCGGCAATGGCCTACTGCCGGTCGGCCACTGTGCTGGCCTGAACTTCATGATTCAGAGCCCAAGGTGTCGACTGACAGAGCAAAAACATCGATCCATAACTTCTAAACCGTGCTAATTTAGTTCATGGCTTAGTTGACAAAGTTGGAGTAGTAAGTGAGATCTTCCACTTTGCCAATTGGAGCTCAAGCTAATTCGGCTTTGTTTGGGAGCTACAAGGTGAATAAGTTGGGTACATGAAACTGAAATCCAACCTTTATACTTAGAAAAATTCTAGGTGTCGAATACAACCCCAAAACTAACTTGTGGGACCTTTTTTAGCATGTTGTGCACATTTTCATGACTTGGCTTCTAAACAAAGCTTGTTCCTTATAAAATTTTCTACAACTTTGCTTTAGATTGCTCAGACATACAAACACTCTAAGCTACACTTTTTAAATAGTCAAACAAAAGAGTTTAGGGGTCAAAACAAGTCAAACCACTATTTGAAATCATAATTAGGCAACATGATCAACATGAACAATGTTCCAAATGACATTCTAAGTGTAACTAAGTTACTTAAGAGAATTATTAGCCACACCACATATTGGTCACACAAGAATCAAGCATTGTATGTACTGAAACAAGGAAAAACCAATGAAATGTTACATTTGTTTCATAGTCATGTTTCACATGTTTCATGATCTTGTTGCATAGTACTCACTAGCTATGTTTCACTAAAGTGAGTTGCATATGTTGCACTTGGGTGTTGCACACTATTCATTTCATAACAACAACACACATGAAATATAACAATATGTTGCAATGTTTCGAAAACATGGTTCATGTGATATAAGCTCATGAATGCATGAATGATGCTCATGTTCATGAAATGCAAGTGCAAATGTGGAAGCCAAACACCTGGGGTGTTACACTCACTGCAAATGGCGGTGAACTCCAGCTTCGGGTGGTGTGTCGCCACCGATGTCAGCACCCCCGATGTTCCGTAGAACATCCCGTCGGTGATGAGCGCCCGCACTTCCTCTGGGACCTTCGCCAGTCAGATGGTGGGCGTGCTAGTGCTTGACGCTAACCCAAAGACCTCTGAGACAACGACTTGGGTGATGTTGCGAAGCTGGTCGAGCTCCCCCTCAAGAGCATGTCGCTCTTCAAGAGACTTGGCTAGTGCCTCCGCATTCTGGCCAATCATCGCCCTAGCTATCTCTAGGTCCCGCTCTAGCAACCCAACCTTTCCGCCTAGCTCTAGAAAGAAGGATGACAAGCTCAGAAGCAGGCTAAAGGAAAAAACCAAGATACCAAAAGCAGAAAGGGTATGTACCAAGGTGGGTGTTCTTGAGGATGGAGAGTCCCTCCTCCTAACGAGTCACATGCTCGCACAATCGAGCGTTCAACTCCTTAGTCCCAAGCACCCGGCCCTAAAGCGTGACCACTTCCTGGTCAGCCTCGGACCGGGCCTTCCGCTCTGACTCTAGGGCATTTCGCTCCATCTCTAGGGTCTCCAAGGTACTTTGGACCACTACCTCAGTCTCCACTAGGGACTTCTACAGCATCACCTCGGTCTCCACCTAACAGACCTTCACCGCCTTAAGCCCCCGCTCAGCGGCGGACACCCGCTCTGCCGCGAGCAGCTCCACCACCCATGCCCTAGTCACCTCTGCCGCCTAGTCTTGGGACTCGTGGTGGGTAGACTCTAGCTCGCGCTCGAGCTCAATGACCCACCATGACATCTCGGCCTCCCAGGTGTGCTCCATTTGGAGGAAACGAGACTTGCGGCTCGACATCTCCTCTAGACCCTACAAAACAAGTAGCAAGCGTGTTGAGGCAACCGACGAAAGACCAAGGAGTCAAGGACGAATGCAGAAAACTCACCTCTATGATACGGGGTAGGACGACCATGACCGCCTGCTGGACGGACTTGACCCACTCTAGGGCCTCCTCTAGCTTCACCCTGGTTTAGGTGACATCGGACTCCATCACAAGTCCTCTCTCCCAAGCACGTCCTAGAGCTGACACTCCTGCTCATTCCAAAGGATGAACTGAACCTTCCTTAGGTCCTCGAGGTAGGGCCACACTAGGTCGGTAGCCCCCAGCCCACTAGAAGGCCCAGTTGACGATCGGACCACCGCCAGCTCTTACGACGATGCCGACTGCTCCACCCTATCACCTGCTTCGCTGTTGGAGGAGACCTCCACTATCTCAACCTCATGGCCCGCCAGTAGACCTTTTGCCTCCTGCCTGGGCGCATCTCCCCCGACACCTCTGGCTCTAATCAGGAGGGTGAGTCATGCGGCCCTCGGCCGAGTGAGGCAGGGAGCCCGATCTCCCTCCCCTCTTCCACCACAGCCGGTGCGGGAGGGGTCGCAAGGGTCACCTCTGACATGGCCTCCACCGTCACCACCAAGATCACTGCTGCTGCCACCGTACTAGCAACTGACCCAGGGGGCGCCGCCCCCAGAAGGAAAGGTTGCACCGCCGCCACCCTGCTCTCCCCGCCGCTCGTTGCGACACGATGCAAGGTGGGCCTCCACTCCTCCCACACTTGAGATGGGGCAATGCTCAACCCTGGCAGCATCTGGCTACTATCAAAAAAATATAAGTTAGTCGCACTCCAAGAAAACGCAAACTATGAAATCAAATAGTGCAAACCGAGACGTAAGAGGTAGGGCTCTGAAGCCATGACCCGATGGCAATGGACCCGCTGGGCGAGGACCGCTCATAGGCCATGACCCATGCCCCCTCACTTTGATCGGGGAGGGGAGTCAACCCGGTCGACACCCAGTCGACCTACGCGTCGCCACGACCGCTGGCTCGAGGTGCATTGACTGGAGCAGCTGGCAGGGCATCCCCCATCACGGGTCACGTGCTGATGCCAACCCTGATGATGTGTGGGTGCAAGTTGTGGCAGAACCACCCGAAATAGCATACTTACGGAGGCGCTCGTCTTCCACTGGACACTAAGCACCCCGAAAGCCACTACCACGAGCGGTATCCGTCGGACACACCCCGAGGGAGAGCCCGAAAGAACCACATTTTTCCCAAGGATCCAATAATGAAAATGAGTTACAACACAAGTCCATCTCATACATTAGAGTTTCTTAAAAGTACGTTATTACAATACCAAATACAGAGTGCGGAATAATAAACAGCGGAATATTAAAAGATAACATCTAGCGATAAGATAACGAGGATTTCGTCTGAGCCCACCAGAAGAATCCCCCACACAAGGTACTCCTCAAGCATCACCTGCAATAGGGGTAAGTAAACCCTGAGTACACAATGTACTCGCAAGACTTATCCGATAGTGGGAATACTTTCCCGACTCCAAGGAATATGCTAGGCTTCATGGTTGCTGGTTTTCTTTTAGCCAAAAGCAGTACTAATAGTGAGTCCTTATTGATATATTATTACTATCAGCCGTATTAAGTTTTTATCTAGTCCATCTAGATAAGCACCTGTGCTACTTTCAAGCAAGAGTTGAGCAATCGATACTGTTTCTTCTCCTTTTCCACTTCCAGTTCTTACTACGGTGCTAGACCGCAGACAAGCCGTACCGGGTAACCCGGCGATTCGCAAATCAATGTGCCCAGCTAGGTGCCCTAAAGACACACGCCCCGCTTGTACCTCGAGCACAAGCGAGACTAACCCACCACTCTCTTGTCCCGGGTGTCCAGGTCCCCGTCCAAACTTGGACTCCAAGCCCCCGCCTCTGAATCCTGGACTCAGTGCGGCGCAAGGACCTCCACCACCTCCTCTTCCCATCAGTCAGTCCGAAAAGAGCCGGATCCGCGACAAGAGAGCAGCAAGTCTTCCCTGTGCCCATACCCAAGTATGTGCTCGGGACAAAAGTCTGTGACTTGCCTAGAGTCATATGCAACGATCGGTCCTTAATCGACATAGACAGGGAAAAAGTGTAACCGGGCTATGCCCTGTTGGCCGTAGGACACAACCCCTCTCACCCACCATTACCAAATCCACATCCCTGTCTGGTCACCATTTTTCCTTTCCATTATTTCATCATGATATCATAGCGTAATCACCTATTTGCGAGTAACGGTAGGTTACTCATGCTACCGACATCCTGAGCATAGCAGCTACTCGACCTGCACTAGTAGGACTCATGGTGGATATATCTATGCATGTAGTTTCCACAAAATGCCTATACGTAAATGCATATCATATAAATATATTCAGTGATTATTTAAAAATAGGGGTTATGCACCGGGGCTTGCCTTGGGCAGGTGCCGAGTCAGCAAAGTCAGTACCAACAGGCTCCTGGTCTCCCTCCTATGTGAAAAGCTCCTCCTCGTACTCCTCGATCACCTCGTCGTACTCTGGATCACCGACGGGTACGAAGTCTACCTGTTTGTGATCTACATGAAATGATGATGCAATGATTACACTATGGCAACAACAATTCTCAATGCAAAAGTACCTCTATTACATTACTAAGCGAGGTCTTCCTACTAAAGTCTAAGCTATATACCAGTACTACTAACATGTATGACCGCGTCCTACATTCATACGATGACTACGGATATTCATACTCCTAATGCCAGTTTACGATAAAGCAAGGATAATAACTACGGCATTAAACGACTCGTTCTATGGTTACCATTTTTACAGCAAGTATATAAATAGCATTGAGGTGCATTGACCGCTGGCTCGAGGTGCATTGACTGGAGCAGCTGGCAGGGCATCCCCCATCACGGGTCACGTGCTGATGCCAACCCTGATGATGTGTGGGTGCAAGTTGTGGCAGAACCACCCGAAATAGCATACTTACGGAGGCGCTCGTCTTCCACTGGACACTAAGCACCCCGAAAGCCACTACCACGAGCGGTATCCGTCGGACACACCCCGAGGGAGAGCCCGAAAGAACCACATTTTTCCCAAGGATCCAATAATGAAAATGAGTTACAACACAAGTCCATCTCATACATTAGAGTTTCTTAAAAGTACGTTATTACAATACCAAATACAGAGTGCGGAATAATAAACAGCGGAATATTAAAAGATAACATCTAGCGATAAGATAACGAGGATTTCGTCTGAGCCCACCAGAAGAATCCCCCACACAAGGTACTCCTCAAGCATCACCTGCAATAGGGGTAAGTAAACCCTGAGTACACAATGTACTCGCAAGACTTATTCGATAGTGGGAATACTTTCCCGACTCCAAGGAATATGCTAGGCTTCATGGTTGCTGGTTTTCTTTTAGCCAAAAGCAGTACTAATAGTGAGTCCTTATTGATATATTATTACTATCAGCCGTATTAAGTTTTTATCTAGTCCATCTAGATAAGCACCTGTGCTACTTTCAAGCAAGAGTTGAGCAATCGATACTGTTTCTTCTCCTTTTCCACTTCCAGTTCTTACTACGGTGCTAGACCGCAGACAAGCCATACCGGGTAACCCGGCGATTCGCGAATCAATGTGCCCAGCTAGGTGCCCTAAAGACACACGCCCCGCTTGTACCTCGAGCACAAGCGAGACTAACCCACCACTCTCTTGTCCCGGGTGTCCAGGTCCCCGTCCAAACTTGGACTCCAAGCCCCCGCCTCTGAATCCTGGACTCAGTGCGGCGCAAGGACCTCCACCACCTCCTCTTCCCATCAGTCAGTCCGAAAAGAGCCGGATCCGCGACAAGAGAGCAGCAAGTCTTCCCTGTGCCCATACCCAAGTATGTGCTCGGGACAAAAGTCTGTGACTTGCCTAGAGTCATATGCAACGATCGGTCCTTAATCGACATAGACAGGGAAAAAGTGTAACCGGGCTATGCCCTGTTGGCCGTAGGACACAACCCCTCTCACCCACCATTACCAAATCCACATCCCTGTCTGGTCACCATTTTTCCTTTCCATTATTTCATCATGATATCATAGCGTAATCACCTATTTGCGAGTAACGGTAGGTTACTCACGCTACCGACATCCTGAGCATAGCAGCTACTCGACCTGCACTAGTAGGACTCATGGTGGATATATCTATGCATGTAGTTTCCACAAAATGCCTATACGTAAATGCATATCATATAAATATATTCAGTGATTATTTAAAAATAGGGGTTATGCACCGGGGCTTGCCTTGGGCAGGTGCCGAGTCAGCAAAGTCAGTACCAACAGGCTCCTGGTCTCCCTCCTATGTGAAAAGCTCCTCCTCGTACTCCTCGATCACCTCGTCGTACTCTGGATCACCGACGGGTACGAAGTCTACCTGTTTGTGATCTACATGAAATGATGATGCAATGATTACACTATGGCAACAACAATTCTCAATGCAAAAGTACCTCTATTACATTACTAAGCGAGGTCTTCCTACTAAAGTCTAAGCTATATACCAGTACTACTAACATGTATGACCGCGTCCTACATTCATACGATGACTACGGATATTCATACTCCTAATGCCAGTTTACGATAAAGCAAGGATAATAACTACGGCATTAAACGACTCGTTCTATGGTTACCATTTTTACAGCAAGTATATAAATGCCTAAGGAACCTATGGTAACGATTTCAAAGCTAAAGCTATCATCGGTTTACCACAACAAATCTTGCAATTAAAGATCGATATACCGCTAAGCTCTCTACTTCAAGCTTATGAGCCTACCATCCTGACCACTAATGGTGAACCAACTGTACTAACAGGTAGGCGACATTTTTGTGAACCTAACAAACTTTGTTTTGCTATTTTTGGACAACCATGCAATTTACTACTAATTATTGAAGTTCAGTTCATAACCTAAATAGATAAACAATTTCTAATACAATGAAATAGAGAAAACGAAACCTCCTTGACCGGCCCACGACGCGCGGCCCAATCCAACTCGTCATCCCGCCCACGCACGACAGCAGCCAGGTGCGCGGCCCACATGGAGGCGCGGCCTAGATGGCCAATGGCCCGCGAATGGGAAGGCCTGCGTGCATCGGTAAAAATGCACGAACACCCCTGACGAACTCAGCATTTGCTACGAGCTTTACGGTACTGTTTCGCTAGTCTACCGTTTTACACCAGCACCCTCCCACTTCTTCTTCTTCACAGCGAGGAGGTCCCTGGCCATCCAGAGCATGCACCAGCGTGACGGTGCAGCACTGGACGCCTATGTCGGCCACCCTGGCCCTCTCCATGCTAAAATAAAGGGCCGATACTCACCTACGTGCAAACGCAAACCATCGGGCGGAGACACAGGCACCGAGACATCGCAGCGAGCACGGACCATGATGGTGGGCAACCTGCAAGGACGGCGATGCCGTTCCGATGAACAACAGCACTGTCGGGACAAAACAAGGAGTGGACGAGTACCAACGACTCACCACGGAACTAGAAGACGTGAAGAAGCGATCGGAGGTGGCTCAGGCCAAGCCGGCCACGTGCGCGCGATGAGTGCAGCAGAGCACGGCAATGGCACGGCCATGCCACGGGATGCACTACGGCGGTAGGGTCTAGGATAGGGTGAGCATGGTGACAACCGACGGAAGGGGAGGCTAGTGGTGCGAGGAATTTGACCGAGCTGCTTTGGTGGCGAAGAAAGCCGACGGCGTAGCACTCCGGGTCTTAATGGCCCGAGAGCCTGGCCCTTCAAAATTGGCGCATAGGACCGAGCTACAGGCTGCTATGAGGGGCGGGAAGGGTTACCGGCTGCCCAACGGAGCTGTGGGCAAGACCAATTTGGAACGGGGTGCAACCGCATCGGTGAATTGCAAGGAAACGTGGCGGCGGCAAGGGGACAGCGGAGCCAGAGGAGCTCACGGCGCGGCATGGCTCGTCTGCGGTCGTCAACGCAAGGTACCGCCATGCTTGGCCATGGGGAACCCTAGGGCGTGCTCCTGACAGCCGTCCGCACGGCTGCTGCAGCAAACGACGAGCCTTGGCATGGCACGTCTATAGATGGCGCCAGGCAAGGACATGACAGACGCGATGCCGAGGCGATAGTGCAGCGGCAGTCTTCTAACGCGCAAACGGCCAAGGGGTCAACTGAGCGGTGCCGAGCACAGCCGCTAGCGATGCGGATGCAGGACCTTGCCTGACCACGGCCACAGTGGGGCAGGGCAAGGTGCAGGCAGGGCACGGCCGGCGGTCCGAGCGCCACGCGTCGGTTGGCGAGGTGAGCAGCAGCGAGGCAGATGGTCAGGACACGCGGGGCATGCACGTGAACGGCGCCGTGAGCGCAGCCGAGTGCGGCAGTGGCTCAGGCCCACACGGCACAGCGCGTTGGCAAGCCGACCAGGTGGTGACCGCGCCCAGAGCCCAGCCAGATGACGTGCACGACTTTTAAAGCAACTAGAAATTGCGTACGCCATGTTCCAAACGCTAATCTAATTTCTCGATGCGAATAGGAGTACACCTAACCATCACCATCAGTCGTGACATTGTTCTAGTTCCTAGGCCAATTGTTCTACAACTAATGCCGAAGATGGCCTCGTCGACCACTTCAAAGACGTACGCGGAGAACGTTGATCTAAAAGGTTTCGCGATGAACCCCAAACCCGATCCCCGGGACGTACTCGCTAGCCCTCCACGTCACCGACCACAACTTTTTATTGCCATTCACAAAAACGTTTATAACATTTTGTGTTAACCAAATTTTGATTCAGGTAATAAACACGTTATGTGACATGAAACATAACCTTTTTCTTTCTGTTTCATAAAAATGTTTCCAAGCCAAACATGGATTATAAAGCCTATCATACACCAATGCACATAATTCAGATGCTTACGAATTAATTCAGCAAAATGTTACAATGTAACACCAGGGTGTTACAAATCTACCCCCTTAAAACAAAATCTCGACCCAAGATTTCATGTGCCTAGTGTGAGAAAGGGTATGGAGTACATTTTGCGCAAAACTAACTATCCGACCTAGAGAGGAGATGGGGGTAATGCTTTGATAAGTAGCTCTCTTGCTCCCAGGTGGCTTCATCCTCTGAATGGTTTTGCCATTGTATCTTGTAAAACTTTATCACCCTGTTCCTGGTCACTCTCTCCTTCTCATCCAAGATTTTTATAGGATGTTCCACATAGGACAGATCAGGTTGGAGCAAAAGTCCTTCTATTTCCACAAATTCTTCAGGAACTTGTAGGCATTTCTTCAGTTGCGAGACGTGAAATACATTATGAACTGCCGAGAGAATTTTAGGGAGTTGGAGACGATAAGCAATGGGACCACACTGCTGCAACACCTTGTATGGACCCACATACCGAGGGGCTAACTTGCCATGAACACTAAACCGATGTACCCCTCTCATAGGAGATACCTTGAGATACACATAATCTCCAGCAGCAAATTCTAAAGGCCTTCTTCGCTTGTCTGCGTAAGCCTTCTATCGACTCTGAGCTGACTTCAAGTGTTCACGAATTATATTTACTTTCTCTCGAGCCTCCTTTATGAAATTAGGCCTGAAGTACCCACGGTCTCCTACTTCAACCCAATTTAGTGGCGTCCGACACTTCTGTCCATATAAAGCTTCAAATGGTGCCATACGGATACTCTCCTGATAGCTGTTATTATAAGAAAATTTGGCCAGCTTCAAACACTGATCCCACTTCTCAGGAAAAGAGATTGTACAAGCCCGCAGCATATCCTTGAGCACCTGGTTCACCCTCTCCGTTTGACCATCCGTCTGTGGGTGGTATGCCGGGCTTCTGAGAAGACGAGTACCCAAACACTCCTGGAGTTTCTCCCAGAAACGAGAGACAAAAACTGACCCTCTATCAGAGATGATGGTGAGAGGGACTCCATGTAGGGTCACAATCCGATCAAAGTATAACTCCACATACTTCTTGGCATTGTATCTAGTGTCCACTGGAAGGAAGTGGGCAGACTTGGTGAGACGGTCCACGATGACCCAAATAGAATCAAAACCAGAGGAGGTGCGGGGTAATCCCATAATGAAATCTAGGGAAATATCCTCCCATTTCCAAACAGGAATGGGCAAGGGCTGTAGATACCCCGGAGTACGCATATGATCTGCCTTGACTCTGCCATAAGTGTCACATTCCACAATGAACTGGGTGATATCTTGCTTCATGTATGACCACCAGTACAGCCTGCGCAGATCATGATACATCTTGTTGCTACTAGGGTGGATAGACAACTTGGAATGATGGGCTTCTTTAAGAATCTTTCTTTTCAGCTCCTCATTAGACGGAACCACTAGTCTATTCTTGTATCTCACGACTCCTAGCTCATCAATGCTAAAATGAGGTCCATGCCCTTCTGCTAGCAACTTCTTGATGTGAGGAATCTCTTCATGATCTCCCTTCTATTCCTGAATAATTTGCTCCAGCAATTCTGAGGTCAAGGCAATCTGAGCGAGCACCTCAGTGTGGTGGAGTGACAAGGGTATCTCCTCAACCTGATGCGACTTACGACTCAAAGCATCCGCCACCACATTGGCTTTTCTAGGATGATAGTGAACTTCCAAATCATAATCCTTGATCAACTCTAACCATCTCCTTTGTCTCATGTTTAACTCAGACTGAGTGAAAATATACTTAAGGCTCTTGTGGTTAGTGAAGATATGTACTTTGTTGCCCAACAAATAATGCCTCCAAATCTTCAGAGAGTGAACTACAGCAGCTAGCTCTAAATCATGGGTAGGGTAGTTCACCTCGTGCTTCTTCAGTTGGCGCAAAGCATAAGCTATCACACGCCCTTCTTGCATAAGCACACACCCCAATACCGTCTTCAAGGCATCACAGTAAACATCAAAGGGCCTCTCAATATCAGGTTGAGCCAACACAGGGGCAGTGGTCAGAAAAGTCTTCAGGGACTGAAAAGCTTCTTCACAAGCTAGACTCCAAACAAACTTAGCTTCTTTTTGGAGCAGCTTAGTCATGGGCTGGGCTATCTTGGAGAAATCAGGGATGAAACGTCGATAGTATCCAGCTAGCCCAAGGAACTGATGGATCTGGTGCATAGACCTTGGAGACTTCCAATCTACTACATCTTGCACCTTGCTGGGATCCACAGAAACGCCCTTAGGTGTCAACACATGTCCCAAAAACTGCACTTGATCAAGCCAAAACTCACACTTGCTAAATTTAGCATACAACTGGTGCTCCCTTAGCCGAGTCAGTATTATCCGGAGGTGACGGGCATGCTCTTCCTCATTCTTGGAATAGATTAAGATGTCATCAATGAAAACTACAACAAACTTATCTAGCTTCGGCATAAAAACTGAGTTCATCAGGTACATGAAGAAGGCCGGGGCATTGGTGAGGCCAACAGACATCACTAGGTATTCGTATAACCCATACCTAGTAGAGAAAGTTGTCCTTGGTATATCCTGTGGCCTAATCTTGATCTGATGGTAGCCTGACCGGAGGTCTATCTCCGAGAACACCATGGCACCAGCTAACTGATCAAACAAAGTATCAATGCGGGGCAAGGGATACTTGTTCTTAACTGTTACCGCATTGAGGGGGCGGTAATCCACACACATCCGCAGTGTACCATCCTTCTTCTTCACGAAAATCGCTGGGCAACCCCATGGTGAAGAACTTGGGCGGATGAAACCCTTGTCCATCAACTCCTCCAGTTGCTTCTTTATTTCTGCTAGTTCTCTTAGGGCCATGCGGTATGGACGTCTAGAGATAGGAGCAGTACCAGGCTCAAGTTCAATGGAGAATTCTACCTCACGGTCTGATGGCAATCCAGGAAGATCCTCAGGGAAAACATCTGGGAACTCACATACTACTGGAATGGAGGTAAGATCAGGAATGGCTTCAGCATGGGCAGCAACAGGTAAGACCAGTTCTGAGGGTATGATGAGAGACATCCTATCCTTAGAAGACGAAAGCCATAACTCTACACTTCTTCTCCTCATATCCAATACTGCCCCATACACCCGCAACCAGTTCATCCCAAGAATAACATCAATGCCTTGCCCAGGCATTATCATGAACTGTAGACGGTAAGTGTGGGTGGCTAATACCAAACTTACTGTATCCGTGCGGGTGTTGATGAACATCTGAGAACCCACAGTACGGATCTTATAGGCATACGGTATAGCCACAAGTGATAAGTTGTGCCGCTCTACAAACCCCATGCTCATAAAGGAATGCGATGCACCATAATCAAACAACACCAAAGCTGGATGGGATTCGATGGTAAACATACCAGCCATAACTATCTCCTGATGCACAACCTGCTGAGCATCCATGAAGTGCACCTGACCGGATTTGCTGGGCACCTTCCTCTTGATGAAAGTCCTCTTAACCAGCCTGGAATTTGCAGACGGCTGAGCTGTCTACTGCTGAGGACACTCCCTAGCATAGTGGCCCTCCTTGCCACACTTGAAACAAGCACCAGGCTTGTTCTCAAATCCCTAACAAGGTGGGACCTACTGTCCCTGAGTCTGCTGGGGCTACACCTGCTGTTGAGGTGCCTTGTACTGAGTAGCGGAAGTCTGTGAGGTCTGCTGGGGTGACCGGAACGGAGGCCCACCAGATGGTTGATAGGACCCCCGCCTCACAATTTGCACCTTCTGAGTCTAAGGGTGGCTGGAGGATCCAGCTGCCACCCTCCTCCGCTTCCAATCCACCTGAGATGCCCGCTGAAAACCCTCAAGAGCAATGGCGGCGTTCATCAGAGCCCCAAAGGTCTGATAGTTCCCCAGGTATAGTTTCTCCTGTAGAGCAGGAGTGAGACCATGAAAGAAGCGATCGTTCTTCTTGTCATCCGTGTCCACCTGACTACCAGCATACTGAGCCAAGTGGTTGAACTGATTCACATACTCCATTACCGTCCTGCTCCCCTGATGCAACTCCATGAACTCGGTCACCTTCTGGTGGATAACGCCAGCAGGTATGAAGAACTTGCAGAAGGCGGCGGAGAACTCCTACCACGTTGCTAGGTGATCCGGCAGCTCTGCGGCCTAGAAAGTATCCCACCAGGCACCTACGGACCCCAAAAGCTGCTGGGACACAAAGTGCACCTTCTGCTCATTGGCCACTCCGAGCAGCCGAAACTTCTGCTCCAGCATGTGAAGCCAGTGCTCCGCCTCCAACGGATCGTCCGACGGCGTGAACGTGGGTGGGTGGGTCTTGAGAAAGTCCTGGTAAGAGGACTGTCCCTCAGGACGGCGAGCACCACCCCCATTCCCACTGTTGCCTCCGGGGCCTCCACGGGCGAGACCCGCGATGGCCTGTGCCATAATCTCCAAGGCACGAGCAGTCTCCTGTCGAGCAGCGGCTGACTCCCGATGAGCAGCCAACAACTCCACCATGACCTCCGTGGCGGACAGCGACGGAGGCGGTGATGGCAGCAGGAAAGGATGAGGAACCAAAGGTGGAACCTCCTGAGCTCCCTCGTTGTCACGCTCAAAGGCCCAAGCACTGTCACCATGGCCCTCGTTGGCCGCTCCCGAACTGGTGCTCCCACGTCCGGACCTCAGATTCATCTGTAAGAGAGACGAACCATCCATTAGGACACCCTTCCGATTAGAATCTAGGGATTAAAGAGATGGCAGCACATTTATTAAGGTATTCATTAAGTTAGTCCTACCAATTTACTACTTTCATTATACATGAAGGGGGACTCCTAGTTCAATAAGATGCTATTATATGATGCATGCTTCGACCTATACGTTCACTCAAGCCAGAATATAGCGGTGTTCGTAAAATTTTTGGCACCTCGCACACTCACTTTCCGTATACTAAGCGATTTCTTACGCAACGCAAGTCAGTGTACCTGCAGAAAACTGATTAGGTAAAACCAGTGCCGCTATCCTAGATATACCATATAGCTAGGGCTTATACTTATATAACTTAACTTAATCGCATCCTACTTTTCGCAAAACTTTTGTTGGTCAAACTTTTAGTTTTGTAAAAGAGTGAGGAACTCGTGACCATTATTGGCTCTGGTACCAACTATGGCAGAACCACCCGAAATAGCGTACTTACGGAGGCGCTCGTCTTCCACTGGACACTAAGCACCCCAAAAGCCACTACCGCGAGCGGTATCCGTCGGACACACCCCGAGGGAGAGCCCAAAAGATCCACATTTTTCCCAAGGATCCAATAATGAAAATGAGTTATAACACAAGTCCATCTCATACATTAGAGTTTCTTAAAAGTACGTTATTACAATACCAAATACAGAGTGCGAAATAATAAACAGCGGAATATTAAAAGATAACATCTAGCGATAAGATAACGAGGATTTCGTCTGAGCCCACCAGAAGAATCCCCCACACAAGGTACTCCTCAAGCATCACCTGCAACAGGGGTAAATAAACCCTGAGTACACAATGTACTCGCAAGACTTATCCGATAGTGGGAATACTTTCCCGACTCCAAGGAATATGCTAGGCTTTATGGTTGCTGGTTTTCTTTTAGCCAAAAGCAGTACTAATAGTGAGTCCTTATTGATATATTATTACTATCAGCCATATTAAGTTTTTATCTAGTCCATCTAGATAAGCACCTGTGCTACTTTCAAGCAAGAGTTGAGCAATCGATACTGTTTCTTCTCCTTTTCCACTTCCAGTTCTTACTACGGTGCTAGACCGCAGACAAGCCGTATCGGGTAACCTGGCGATTCGCGAATCAATGTGCCTAGCTAGGTGCCCCGAAGACACATGCCCCGCTTGTACCCCGGGCACAAGCGGGACTAACCCACCACTCTCTTATCCCGGGTGTCCAGGTCCCTGTCCAAACTTGGACTCCAAGCCCCCACCTCTAAATCCTGGACTCAGTGCGGTGGAAGGACCTCCACCACCTCCTCTTCCCATCAGTCGGTCTGGAAAGAGCCGGATCCGTGACAAGAGAGCAGCAAGTCTTCCCTGCGCCCATACCCAAGTATGTGCTCGGGACAAAAGTCTGTGACTTGCCTAGAGTCATATGCAACGACCGGTCCTTAATCGACACAGATAGGGAAAAAGTGTAACCAGGCTATGCCCTGTTGGCCGCAGGACACAACCCCTCACACCCACCAGTACCAAATCCACATCCCTGTCCGGTCACCATTTTTCCTTTCCATTATTTCATCATGATATAATAGCGTAATCACCTATTTGCGAGTAACGGCAGGTTACTCACGCTACCGACATCCTGAGCATAGCAGCTACTCGACCTGCACTAGTAGGACTCATGGTGGATATATCTATGCATGTAGTTTCCACAAAATGCCTGTACGTAAATGCATATCATATAAATATATTCAGTGATCATTTAAAAATAGGGGTTATGCACCGGGGCTTGCCTTGGGCAGGTGCCGAGTCAGCAAAGTCAGTACCAACAGGCTCCTGGTCTCCCTCCTGTGTGAAAAGCTCCTCCTCGTACTCCTCGATCACCTCGTCGTACTCCGGATCACCGACGGGTACGAAGTCTACCTGTTCGTGATCTACATGAAATGACGATGCAATGATTACACTATGGCAATAACAATTCTCAATGCAAAAGTACCTCTATTACATTACTAAGCGAGGTCTTCCTACTAAAGTCTAAGCTATATACCAGTACTACTAACATGTATGACCGTGTCCTACATTCATACGATGATTATGGATATTCATACTCCTAATGCCAGTTTATGATAAAGCAAGGATAATAACTACGGCATTAAACGACTCGTTCTATGGTTACCATTTTTACAGCAAGTATATAAATGCCTAAGGAACCTACGGTAATGATTTCAAAGCTAAAGCTATCGTCGGTTTACCACAACAAATCTTGCAATTAAAGATCGATATACCGCTAAGCTTTCTACTTCAAGCTTATGAGCCTACCATCCTGACCACTAATGGTGAACCAACTGTACTAACAGGTAGGTGACATTTTTTGCGAACCTAACAAACTTTGTTTCGCTATTTTTGGACAACCATGCAATTTACTACTAATTATTGAAGTTCAGTTCATAACCTAAATAGATAAACAATTTCTAATACAATGAAATAGAGAAAATGAAACCTCCTTGACTGGCCCACGACGCGTGGCCCGATCCAACTCGTCATCCCACCCGCGTGCGACAGCAGCCAGGCGTGCGGCCCACGCGGAGGCGCGGCCCAGATGGCCAACGGCCCGCGAATGGGAAGGCCTGCACGCGTCGGTAAAAATGCATGAACACCCCCGATGAACTCAGCATTTGCTATGAGCTTTACGGTACTGTTTCGCTAGTCTACCGTTTTACATCAGCACCCTCCCACTTCTTCTTCTTCACCGCGAGGAGGTCCCTGGCCATCCAGAGCATGCACCAGCGCGACGGCACGGCACTGGACGCCTACGTCGGCCACCTCGGCCCTCTCCATGCTAAAATAAAGGGCCGATACTCACCTACGTGCGAACACAAACCACCGGGTGGAGACACAGGCGCCGAGTCGTCGCAGCGAGCATGGACCACGACGGTGGGCAACCTGCAAGGACGGCGATGCTATTCTAGTGAACAACAGCACTGCCGGGACAAAACAAGGAGTGGACGAGTACCAGCGACTCACCACGGAACTGGAAGACGTGAAGAAGTGATCGGAGGTGGCTCAGGCCAAGCCGGCCATGTGCGCGCGATGAGTATAGCAGAGCACGGCAATGGCACGGCCGCGCCACGGGATGCACTACGGCGGTAGGGTCTAGGATAGGGCGAGCATGGTGACAACCGACGAAAGGGGAGGCTAGTGGTGCGAGGAATTTGACCGAGCTGCTTTGGTGGCGAAGAAAGCCGATGGCACAGCACTCCGGGTCTTAATGGCCTGAGAGCCCGGCCATTCAAAATTGGCGCACAGGACCGAGCTACAGGCTGCTATGAGGGGCGGGAAGGGTTACCGGCTGCCCAACGGAGCTGCGGGCAAGACCAATTTGGAACGGGGTGCAACCGCATCGGTGAATTGGAAGGAAACGTGGCGGCAGCAAGGGGACAGCGGAGCCAGAGGAGCTCACGGCGCAGCATGGCTCGTCTACGGTCGTCAACGCAAGGTACCGTCGTGCTTGGCCATGGGGAACCCTAGGGCATGCTCCTGACAGCCGTCCGCATGGCCGCTGCAGCAAACGACGAGCCTTGGCATGGCACGTCTACGGACGGCGCCAGGCAAGGACACGGCGGATGCAATGCCGAGGCGACAGTGCAGCGGTAGTCTTCTAACACACAAGCGGCCAAGGGGTCAACTGAGCAGTGCCGAGCGCAGCCGGTAGCGATGCGGATGCGGGACCTTGCCCGACCACGGCCACAGCGGGGCAGGGCAAGGTGCAGGCAGGGCACGGCCGGTGGTCCGGACGCCACGCGTCAGTTGGCGAGGTGAGCAGCAGCGAGGCAGATGGTCAGGACACGCGGGGCGTGCACGTGAATGGCGCCGTGAGCGCAGCCAAGCACGGCAGTGGCTCAGGCCCACGCGGCATAGCGCGCTGGCAAGCCGACCGGGTGGTGACCACGCCCAGAGCCCAGCTAGATGACGTGCACGACTTTTTAAAGCAACTAGAAATTGCGTACACCATGTTCCAAATGCTAATCTAATTTCTCGATGCGAATAGGAGTACACCTAACCATCACCATCAGTCGCGACATTGTTCTACTTCCTAGGCCAATTGTTCTACAACTAATGCCGAAGATGGCCTCGTCGACCACTTCAAAGACGTACGCGGAGAACGTCGATCTGAAAGGTTTCGCGACGAACCCCAAACCCGATCCTCGGGACGTACTCGCTAGCCCTCCATGTCACCGACCACAACTTTTTATCGCCATTCACAAAAACGTTTATAACATTTTGTGTTAACCAAATTTTGATTCAGGTAATAAACACGTTATGTGACATGAAACATAACCTTTTTCTTTCTGTTTCGTAAAAATATTTCCAAGCCAAACATGGATTATAAAGCCCATCATACACCAATGCACATAATTCAGATGCTTACGAATTAATTCAGCAAAACGTTACAATGTAACACCAGGGTGTTACACAAGCTTGCTCCTCCGACCGCCTGGCCTACCCCACCATGCCCGGGGCAGGTGGGGATGAGGCCGGCGATGCCTCCAAAGGGTGCGGTGACTGTGTCCACTTCGCCTCCTACTCGCCAACAACATCCGAGCTTGCGGTGCGCTTCCTTAGCATGGGAACATCACCAAGCCTCTCCACCCCCTACTCATCACCAGCGGACGTGGCCATAGGCTTGCGATGCTCCACCAAGGTCGCGATGACCTCCCGGCCCCTCTCGTCCTTGGAGGAGATCACGTTGTCACCCATCTCCATGGGATCCTCTGACTCGAGCTCCGACTCGATGTTGCTCTTGTTTTCCTCGGCCCGCACACGCTGGGTGATCTCCATCTCCTTCTCATGCTTCTATCAAGCCTTCTCGGCTTTCTTCTTCTTCCTCTCAATCGCCGCCTCCTTTAGGGCGGCCTACCAGGCCATGTGGCAAGGACTTGTAAACTCCAAGTCCCTATGAAATGGGTGACTCGAAGTTAAGATACAGGAGAGGAAAAGGGGAAAAGAACACGGAGGAGAGGGGAGCATACCAGTTTGGACAGCTTCGCAGCATGGAAAGGACCGAGCTTTCCATCAAGGGTCTCTTTGGCCCTTAGCTGTAGCACCTAGTCGAGGCGACTCCAGACCTCGTTGTTCAGTAGCTCCACCAATGATGCACGGTCAGGATCCGTCGGGTCGTTGTACATCTACATCGGATGCGTCCTCTTCGCTAGTGGGGCAACCCAGCGGCAGAAAGAAGGTGTGGAACACCCATACCCCTCAAGTCCCTGTCACACCAGCTTTTGAAGCTCCACGCTGATAATCTCTAGCTTCTTGTTCTATTGGCTAGCGGGGCCCCACGACCAGCTCTCCTGCCTCTCCGGCCTCTTGCCGGTAAAAGGCAGGAATGGCACCTCTGCTGGGTTCCTGATGTAGAACCATTCCCTGTGCCATCCCTAATTGGAATCACAGCGGTGTACGCGGGGTACGAGCTCGATGCCCTTGGTTTCTTCTGTAGCGCTAAGGCCCCCACCGGCGTGACCCTGAGCGGCTTCCCATCCAACAAAGCTCACCCAGAGAACATCCACTAGAAGAAATCCACGTGCGGCTCCATCCCGAGGAAGGCCTCGCACACGATGACAAATCCGGTGATGTGCAGCACCCTAGTCGAATTGAGGTGCTACAGCTCTAGGCCCACTCATTGACCTACGCAGGAACTAGTGTGCGGGGTATCCTAACCCATGCTCATGGAAGGCGAGGAAGAAGACAACCTTGCCATCCCAAGGTTGCGGGAAATCTTCTCACATAGGAGCCCTCTAGTGCGCCACCTCCTTCGGCGGCAGCACCCCCTTCTAGGCAAAGGTGGCCAGAACTGACTCCCTCACAACAGATGACCTCTAGCTCAACATTGTGCTCTAGATTCATGAACAGATCTATGAGTTTTCTCCTCTCCCTCACTCTCCCCTTTTCTCTCCTAGGAACCGCCATGGCACTCAAACG
Source organism: Miscanthus floridulus (assembly GCF_019320115.1). NCBI lineage: Eukaryota > Viridiplantae > Streptophyta > Magnoliopsida > Poales > Poaceae > Miscanthus > Miscanthus floridulus. The sequence goes on from NW_027097030.1 coordinate 28,039, forward strand.
CTCTTGGCGAAAAGGAAGGAGAAGAGGTGACAGATGAGGAATAGGTGAAGAAACGGAATGAAAGCCCTCTCCCTTTCCCTATTTAAAGGAAAAGGCACAGTAGTTGGGAAAGGCAAAAGGATTGGGGCAAAAAACCCTCTCCCTTCCCCCATTCAATGCGAACGAGATAGACAGGACGCGCCCCTAACTACTGGGACGCACGCTGCCTAATGAGATGGCGCCTGGTCAGACGGGACATGGCCTAGGTATGGCCCACCACTACTGCATGCCGAACGTAAGAAACAAGGTGCAACTACGCGTAGGTGGCTCTCTGTCTTCCCAAGCGGGACTTGGAAAGGCCCAACTATGGGATCTCTGCCTAGGAGAGACCAACGGGCTTCCTGACAATCTGACGGCTCAAGCAAATGCCGAGAGACATGTAAAGAGTAGAGGGATGCCCCATGTGGGCCATGCCGACTCCATCATGAACGACGAGCGTGGATCCCGGTTGGACATATCGATAAAAGCTTTTCAAACCCCGTCACTCGAGTCATCAAGGTAACATTACCAAACCCCACTATTTCTTTATATGATTCATTCATTCATCTGCTATCATTCATACATTCATACACGCATTCACACATTCATCCATGCACGCATTCATTCATCCCATACATCCAAAGCATCGCATATGAGTTAAATGCATCACAATGCTCCGTGTTGCATCATGAAGCGGCAGTTGCCTCATTCAAACATGAGCACCGACCATCCGGGGTTCGAAGGCCGGCCCATGATGGGCTCAAGGCCACCTTGCATCAAATAGAGCCAGGGGAGAAAACACAGATGAGCCCCCAAGCGGCCCTCGCTTAGTCTGCTCTAAAGCAGACAGGGTCATCTCGACTTTCTCGTTCGATCCTAACATCGAGCCATGCCCACAGAATCTCCATCGAGGGGAGGCTAGTGGGCCACCTGGGTCGGTCTCCAGAATGACCTAGGCATTTACCGGGATATGGGTTAAGGAGCAGTGGAATACCACATGAGGGCTATGCTGACCCTGTCATGAACGATGGACCCAGATTTCACTCGAACGTGCCCGTTAGCGAGATCACCGAGCGCGTCACTCGAGCCATCGAGGCAAGCGACGTTAGCTCAGCCCCTCCGGTTGCGGAAACCATGGATGGGGTAACACACAAAACTAAACCAACCCCTATCGAGCCCAACGGGGCTCAGGGGCTCGGGACGCCCAAACACCTCAACATGACCTTGGCTGTGCCTGGATCCATGACTCCGACTCGCCCGATCCCTTGGCGCGCCTAACGTTTGGATCCGCAACTCCGACTTGCTCGATCCCTCATTGCGCCCAGCGCCTAGATCTGTGACTCTGGCTCATTCGATCCCTCGTTGCACCTAGCACCTAGATCCGTGACTCTGACTCGTCCGATCCCTCGGCGCCCCCGATGTCCGGATCATCGACTCTGACTCGTTTGATCCCTAGATGCCCCTTGGCGCACCCAATGCCCTAGGACCATGCTCCCTGAAATGATGGGTCAGAAACTAGGAAGAGGAGGCTACGCCCACCAAGATGCACGCACACACGCCCACTAACAAAAAACCCCTTGGCGATTCTGCCCGAATCACCTAGGGGCTCGGGGGCTACACCCGTGGGTGCGCTCGCGTGCACCCGCCGTCGAAACAAAAAAAATCCCCCGCTAGCAACACGGAACCCCCCAGCGATTCTACCTGAATTGCCCAGGGTCTCGGGGGCTACACCCATGGGTGCGCTCGCGCGCACCCGCTGTCAAGGCAAAAATCCCCTAGACGATTCTACCCAAATCGCCTAAGGGCTTGGGGGCTCCTGTCGGGTTCATAAACTCAGGGTCCCTCATGGACCTGCTTCCTAGCAAAAGCTCGGCCCGATAGACGACGTTGCGAATGACGCGCAACTCCTGGGCCAGCCCAAAAACCTAACGACAGGCCAGAAGGGCGATCCAATCTCCGACCAGAAGGCCTGGCTAAGGAGGAACGACGCTCGCTTCCGACTCTAGCCAGCCTCTTCGACCGAAAGGCCTCACTTCTGACTCCAGCCCACCTCTCCGATCGAAAGGCCTCACTTCCGACTCTGGCCCGCCTCTCCAACCGGAAGGCCTGGCCAACAACGCTTCTGACTTCAACCCGCCTCTCCGATCGGGGATACACCGAACCTCTACTTATAGCTCTCCTCCGACTAACGTAGTCGGAGCCGATTGGGACCAACCGACCGGGGACGCCCGCTCGGTGAGGACCATGAAATGGGCAGAGCAAGTAAAGCAGGACGCTCAAGTCAACCGCAAAACTAAGGACCGTACCCTATACACCTGTAGGACAGTACCAACAGGACATGTTAGAAGGGTGCCCTGCAACCTTCCAGGCATGTCAGAACGCAAGTAGTATAGTGGGCGCTGACGATTTGCCCTACAGTGTTGTAGGCGCCCACAATTCCCATACCAAGCAAACACGGTAAAATCCCCCCCACATGCCTCTGGGCATCGACAGTGTTGTGGGCACCGTTATTTGCCACACATGGTGAATACGGAAAAACCTCCCACATGCGTCTGACACAGACAGTGTTATGGGCGCCTACCATCATCTTGTACCTGACGGCGTGGGCAACAAGACTTAGTAGCATACGTACTCTCACTCACTCTCTCTCTCACTTGTAAAGGTCATCCCCTTCATCTATAAAAGGGGATGCGCTCTCTCCCAACAAAGGGATCAACCAGACAACAACTGAAACATTCTCCAACGATCTGAACGACCAAGGATTCCAACGAACAACAGACGTTCGAACACTTAACACATAGCGGAGCTCCTATCACTCTTGGCCCTTCAGACCATGGTTCGACCGAACCTCTGGCACCCCCATCTTACTCACTTCCGTTTGTAACCCCACAGCAAACTTCAAGCACCTGGGCTCAGGAATAAAGTCACCGACCGACTCAAACTGGACGTAGGGCACGTTGCCTGAACCAGTATGAACCCTGTGCCATTGAGTGCTAGGCCACATCTGATCACAACGTACGGCAAAACTATAAATATTTACGTGTTGGTCACTTTCTGTACCGACAGTATGTACCCTTTTTGGCCCACTAGAAGTCCAGTCTTAGAAAAATATATCTTTTTCATATGATCTCCGATGAAGATGAATTTTATATAAAATTATAGCTCTAGACAATATCTACAACTTTGTAGTTTTGAGTTTTTTTTTATATTTGAGGTCGCTATGATGCTAAAAAAATAAACAAAGTTTCACTAGTATATTAATCGTATACAAGCGCTTGTTGTCTTAGAAAAATCAAATCTTTCTTATATGGTGTCAATAGAGATACTTTTTATATTAGTTTGTTTTACGGGTTAGCATTCGACAACCATATTCGATATAATTCCACTCGAATTAGTTTATTTTAAAAATTCTCAATATTCTATAAGTTTGTGTTCGTTTTCGTGTCCAGCTTTACCACTTTCGTTTTTGTTTTTATATTTAAAAATAGAAGTAGAAAACGGTTGAAGTGTTATCGACCGTTTTCTCTGTTTTGGTCCTTAGTTGTAAGCCTTAGTGGCCTGCCATACTTGTTTTGGTTGTAGCAACCCCTTTGTGAAAAGCTTAACATGCAATTGACCTTTCTGTAGTGTCGAAGCTGCAACTGCAACCCGGTTGCGACTTTTCAGAGCTACATATATGTACACATGTGTAACAGTCAATGGTGCATGACCGGTGAGATGGACGGGTGGACTTGCAGCCACACGCAAGTAAACAAGCTAGCGGTCAGATGGCTTCAGTGCGTTTTGTTTACTTCTGTTGCTTTTCCGACACATCAAGCCACAACTCACAATTATTGTGCAATGTAAGGCTGTGTTTAGTTCGCGAAATGAAAATTTTTGATGTCACATCGGATGTTTCGGGGATATCGGAAGGGGTTTTTGGATACTAATAAAAAAAACTAATTACATAGCTCGCCTGGAAACTGCGAGACGAATTTATTAAGCCTAATTAATCCAGTATTAGCGTATGCTAGTTACTGTAGCACTTACGGCTAATCATGGACTAATTAGTCTTAAAACATTCGTCTCATGATTTCCAACCAAACTGTGCAATTAGTTTGTTTTTTCGTCTATATTTAATATTACATGCATGTGCCGCAAGATTTAATGTGGTAGTTTAGGGTGAAAATTTTTAGAAACTAAACCAGGCCTAAATGTAGTAGTAGATGCAGACTTGCAGCTAGCTAGATGCCGCTTAATTTGTTAGCACATCTAAATCTGGTGAAAAAACTAGGCCAGATATTTTGTTTTCTTCCTCTAATAAAACCCGCGATAAAGTTTTTGCTGCCCTTTCAAAAACTTATATATATTTATATATTTATTATATTAAGTGGCTCAAGCGTGTAAGCTGTCCGCTCATGTACTTTACTTTTTTTTTAATTACATGATACAATTCAGACACTTTAAAAACGCACACACTTACCCCTATAAATTTACCCACGTGAACCCAACCTTACCATATGAGCATCTTCGACGCAGTCACCCTTATGAACTCACGCGTGCAAATCCAACCATATCCCTATTAACATCTTGGAAGACTAGGCCGGCAAATTATTGAGATTGACGAAGTCACCACAAGCGCCTCTATCTACGGGAACGTCGTCTATCATGGAATATTCACTCCCACAGGGAGTCAAACACAGGACCTAAGATGCCACCTTAGGCGTCTCGTATCGACGGGAACGTCGCCTATCTTGAAATATTAATGCTACTGAGGCTTTTATAACCACCGGACTACGTACCCATTCGCATATACTCACTTCACTTCAAAAGTTCAAATTAACACGTTATTAATCCTAAGTTTCGAATGGAGCTACCTCCTTGGGCCTCCTTCTTCCTCGGCATCGTGCTGGCCATCGCGCTCTTCCTCGTATCCACTCTCCACCGCTGCCGCCGCCAGAACCCCTCTCGCAAGTACAACCTCCCACCAGGCCCTCTCGACCATGGCCGGTGATCGGCAACCTGAACCTGATCGGCCCACTCCCGCACCGGTCTGTCCACGAGCTCTGCAAGCGCTACGGGCCGCTCATGTCCCTGCGCTTCGGCTCCCTCCCCGTCGTCGTCGGCTCGTCCGTCGACATGGCCAGGTTCTTCCTCAAGACGCACGACCTGGAGTTCATCGACCGCCCCAGGACCGCGTCCGGCAGGTACACCGGCTACAACTACCCCGACACATGCTGTGGTCGCCCTACGGCGCGTACTGGCGGCAGGCGCGCAAGTTCTGCAAGGCCGAGGTGTTCAGCGCGGCGCGGCTGAGGTCGCAAGAGCACGTCCGGGCGGCGGAGGTGCGCGCCATGCTGCGCGATCTGTATGCCACTGGGCCGGCGGCGCCGGTGCGGCTCATGGACCACCTGTTCCAGTTGACCATCAACGTGATCTCGCTCATGGTGCTGGGCAAGAAGCACGCCGTCGGCGTCGACGGCGACGGTAGGTCGGCGGCGGCCGGTGGCTTGCCGGCGACGCCCGAGGCGTTCTAGTGGATGGGATCGAAGAGTTCTTCTTGCTGAGCGGCAGGCTCGATGTCGGGGACATGATCCCGTGCCTCAGCTGGCTGGATCCGCATGGGCACGTCAGGAGGTTGAAGAGGCTTAGGGAGATGTTCGACCATTTCCTGGACAATGTTGTGGACGAGCACAGCGAGCGGCGGTGGCGAGAGGGCGAGGAGTTCGTCGCCGCGGACGCGGTTGACCTGCTGCTGGAGCTCGCCGACGACCCCAACCTCGAGGTCCCGATCCAGCGAGATGGCGTCAAGGCATTCACGCTGGTACGTAAGACGTACACGTACTCCATTGTTAATTAGTTGGATGCTTGACGACGTCATGCATGTGCATGCTTGCAGAAGCTCCTCGTTGGATTGCCGGACACGACGTCGGTGACCGTCGAGTGGGCCATGTCGGAGCTCCTGAGGAACCCCGACGCGCTCGCGTCGGCCACCGAGGAGCTGGACCGCGTCGTCGGCCGTGAGCGCCTCGTTGTCACGGAGGGGGACATCCCGAGCCTCCCGTACATGGAGGCCGTCGTGAAGGAGACGATGCGGCTGCACCCGGTGTCGCCCATGCTGGCGCCCCGGCTGTCGCGCGAGGACGTTTCCGTGGGCGGGCACGACGTTCCGGCGGGCACGCTGGTGTTCGTGAACGTCTGGGCCATCGCCCGCGACCCCGCCGTGTGGGGGCGGACCGCCGGCGATCGAGTTCCGGCCGGAGCGGTTCGTCGGGAGCGGCGTGGACGTGAAGGGGCACGACCTGGAGCTGCTGCCCTTCGGGTCCGGCCGTCGGATGTGCCCCGGCATCTCGCTCGGGCTGAGGATGGTGCAGGTGGTGCTGGCCTACCTGCTGCACGGCTACGCGTGGAAGCTCCCAGATGGCGTCTCCAGGGAGGAGCTGAGCATGGAGGAGACGTTCGGGCTGTCCATGCCGCGCATGGTCCGGCTCGACGCTGTCGCGGAGCCCAGGCTGCCGGCGCACCTGTACGCCGGGCCATGATGCATGCACGTTTTGTTTGGTTGCTTCCTTTTTGTCTATCTCTGCGTATTTCTGGAGTACTGTACTGTGTACAGGCATGTGATGCGTTTGCTGTCTCGTCGTTTGTCTTTGTCCTTCGATGCGTGCACTTTATTCTGTAATTCGCACAATTATCTTCGGGGGTTTTAATTTTTTGTCAAAATTTCGCCGAATTTTTTCTAGATACTAGCAAATGAAGTATGATTTTTTTCTAAAAAATAGATCTAAACAAATATTAGTATAATTTATGACTACACATCTTTTGAATAGAAGAATATACAATAAAACAATACTATAGAAAATTTGAATCTAGAGTTATATAGCACATGTACTAGGGTATTGCAAAATTTCTGATTTTTTTTCGGCCACCACTGAAATTACTGAAAATCTCAAAATTTCACCAAAATTTGAACCTTTGCAAATAAAAAAAATGAAAGTAAAGGATATATTTTAACCTGAAACGGATATCTTTGTATCTTTTTTCTTTTTTGTTATTAAAATAAAGAGATACTATAACACATTCGAGTGTTCCTTTAAATTTTTTTTGGGGGGGGGGGGGGGGGGGGGGCAGGCCAGCCAGGCAGTGGGAACGGCGGCAGGACGATGGTTAGGGTTCTGACAGCGTAAGAGGTGGCCAGGCTAGGTCGGGGCGTGGGCGGCCATGGCCATGATGGCGGCGGGGGAGAGGAGGGGAGAAGGAGGCCGCCGTGAGCATGTGGTACGGTCTCATCGGAGCTCCGCAGCAACGGCCGCCACGACAGAGCTCCAACGAGAACCTACCTCGGTACGGCGGGGCGAGGCGGCACGAAGAAGAAGATACGAAGAAAAAAATCAGGTGTTGGGAGAGCCCAAAACAACCGAGTGTTATACAGATTGATCCTAAAAACAATTCGGCCACCCCGAAATTACCGAAATTCATGAAATCGGACCAGAATTTTTTAGAGGCTTGCAAAAGAAGTATGTTTTTTTTTTAAAAAATTAGATCTAAACAAATATTAGCATGATTTATGACTACATATATTGAGTAGAATAATATGCAATATAGTATATAAATAATAGAAAATATGAGTCTAAATATAGTAAGTGTATTATTGTATTACAAAATTTCAGATTTTTCCATTCGGCCACCACCAAAATTACTAAAATTCGTGAAATTTCAGCCAAATTAGGCAGAAATTCTGAACCTTGCTTATCTTCACCGTATCACTGATTGGAGCAAATAATTACCGTACCATTACTTCTGATAGGACGACGACAGGACGTCATCGGACTCCAAGGTGTCTCTGGAGTGGCAAGGGGCCAGAATTTGGGGGCACATGCAAAGGTATTTTAGCACTGCATATTAAACCTTGGTGATATAAAAAAAAGTTTATTCGTCACGCCAATGCATGCCACTTGAGTAAGGAACTTAGGTCTTCGGTTGTTTCCAAAGATGCTCTGCTCGGATCTCTCTCTTATAAAAACGATCTCCACTGCCTTTTAATCTTCACATACAAGCTATCCACGTGTCATACTACACTAAATGCAACATTATCCACCTAATAAGTGCTACGACATGTTTCACTAAATCAGGGCCGGCGCTATATATAGATTTCACGGCCCTTGAACAATACGAAAGCAAAGGCCCTTTAGGCTTTTTTTTTTCAACTTCTAAAAGTCATGAGAAATCAATAAATCATATATTAGTACTAGTATGAGATAAATAGGAGCATGCATATAGTTCATAAAACACAATGTTTATACAATAGAAAAAACTAAAAGAAAAATAAAATAACTATTATGATTACCTCAAATAAGAAAATAATGCTTTGGGGCTTGCTAAAAATGTCCAAGCATTTCTTGATGCAAAATCATGGAGAACAATATCGAAATCAATGTTGTCCAAGACATCCTTCTCAATACAACGCATAGCCAAGCCGTTCAATCTAATAACATAGTTGACCTCAATAATTTTTTAATAGTTTCAATTTAGAGAAACTTCTTTCAGCTGAGGCTACTGTCACATAAACTGTTATGAGAATCCGATAGGCAATAGACACATTCAGATAACAATCTACAACTATCACAAACTGTAGAATATTGGTTGCTGACATTAAATCATCTGGCAAAGTCATTTGCAGCACTTGTAATGCAGAGATAAAATCATTTAACTCAACATCAAACTTGTTCTCATGAGGAAAAAGTTTTGACAAAATTAGTGCAACAATTCCCTAGCTCTGTATCATGCAAGGACTTCAAATTCTCCGAGTTGAATAAGAAACCAAACACTTTTTAATATGCTTTTAGCTGTTCAAATAGGCTAGTCAACGAAGCAATTGCAACGTCAACAATAACTAGAAAGTAACTAACTCTGAAGGACTCTATCATTAAAAGCTGTTCTTCTTCACTATCATCATTTTGTTCATCGGAATGCTTCTTCCTTTTACCTTGACATTTGGTTAGGAATTTTGGCTCTGTATCCAAATCAAATGCAATTGATTTTGCGGCTTCAATACTTGTGGGGGTATGGCCCCCGGTATCCTCAAGACAAGATATGGGTCGCACCATCAGAGGTGGCTCAACCCACAAGATCAAGGCGTGCACAACACTGATTGACGTGCACCGCAAGATATTGTATAGTACCAAATATGATACTTTTCTTGTAACCCTACCCCTCTAGAGTATATAAGGAGAGACAGAGGTCCCCTAGTCAACATCTGCATACACGCAATATCATACGATAGCTAATACAAACCAACAGACCACAGGAGTAGGGTATTACGTCACACAGACGGTCTGGACCTGTCTAACTCGTGTGTCTCTGTTGCCTTCTTATTCTTGATTACATGTTTCTCTACTGATCAATCTACTTTCGTGGGACACCCCTCGGAGGACTGCCGATGATATTTTGTGGACAATTGGCGCGCCAGGTAGGGGATTGCGTGTTGTTTCCTTGTTGAACAAGATGGTTTTTTCGTAGGCTCTTCGTCCCTCCCGCAGCCCGGGCAGATCTTCATGGTCGGATCCATCTCGTGGGTCATCAACGCTGATGGAGTCGGAGAGCTCATTGAGCCGGTGCAGATCAATGCTGCGCCGATCACCCCAACACCTGCGACTACAGATCCGATCTCGGAACCGCCTCCGAGGTCGCCTTCATCAACAACTCACCGTCCGCTTCCTCGCTACCAGAGGAGGCGGATCAACAACGACGATCTGATCGCATCCATCGATCGGGTTGGTCTGAAGCTCGCCGATTGCCTCACCATCGCCGAATAGGCTCTGGACACTCTGGTTCAGCGCCGACCACTCTCCGATCTAGATCTATCGGAGGCTACTCAGAAGACTCTAAGGGTTACAGCCCTACCCTTCGGACTCGCCAACGTCACTGTCGCTTACCAAGATGCCCTAAGGGGTAGATTCGCCGACCAGGTTGGAGACATCCATCCTCTCACCGACCAGATAGCGCCATACGCCGCCGACCAGATATTCTGTCTAAAGCTAAGTCATGCTTTATTCTTCTTCTAAATATTCTTCAGTCTCCGTATATCGCCATAATGTTTCTTCGAGCTATTTTCTCCATGTTTGCTCTCCAAGCGATTTTCTGAACCCCTGAACAAGTCATGTTGATGCTCGGACGCCTCTAGAGACGGCCCTGTCTCCGGCTCCTCCCTACACGTGCTACAGGCTCCGCGCTCTACGTTATGGGTGGTCGGCAGCAGCTCCTTGGTCATGCCTGTTCCTCCTACACGTGCACGGGCTCCGCACTCGATGTTATGGTTAATTAGCTAGCTAGAGCTGGAGACTCAGCTACACACTAACTGTTTGGGCGGTTTATATTAAATACATCTTCACACCAACTGATCGCCGAGCAACTTATGCTATTTCATCGCCATTGCTGATTTTTCTCCGGAGTTTATATATTTTTACATCATGTACTACCCGTTATACATATTTATATTGCAGGATCATCGTCTAGGTGGTCGGACCACCTGGCCTTCGGACTTCTCCACCGATCAACTGGTCGAACCGCTAGGTTCATGGACTTCGTCGCTGACCAATTGATCGGACTGTTCGTTGGTCACTTCTACTCAATGCTCACTTCACCGCCGACCAGTTGACCAGACTGTTCGTCGTTCATGCTTCATCGCTAGCTACGTCGGTTACTCCTCAACGCTCGAATTCTTCATGCTCGGGGACTAAGTGGGCACACTTCACCCCACTTCACCTTGCGTCGGACATCGCCAGCTACGCCGAAGACTCCTCGGTGCTCGGACATCGCCAGCTACGTCGGGGACTCCTCGGTGCTCGGACATCCCCAGCTACGCTCGGGACTCCTCAGTGCTCAGACATCACCAGCTATGCTAGGGACTCCTCGGTGCTTGGACATCGCCAGCTACGCCGAGGACTCCTCGGTGCTCGGACATCGCCAGCTATGTCGGGAACTCTCCGGTGCTCGGGACGTCGCCAGCTATGCCGGGGACTCCCTTGGTGGTCGGATCTTGCTACGTCTCATCGGTGTGCTATCAAGCTGTTCCATGTTGTTCGGATCAGGGTGCTGATCTTGGGCAGCACATCTGGGGTCTTGATACGCATGTCAGACAACGTCGACAAGCTTTCAAATTTTTTTCTTTGACCCTGCTATAAGATTCATTCTTTATCTTCCAGCAGGCTCAGGGACTAAGTGGGCACACTTCACCTTACGGTGAATGTGCACTTTTCAATTCGGGGCTCTGCCTGTGGACTGGTTGCCTGCTCGGCCGGTCTTCTGCCTTTCTTCTACTTTCTGACCCTAGCACCACATGACTACGTCACCTATTATTAGGCTTGGAGACTAGCTGTGGGGGTATAACCTCCGGTATCCCTAAGACAAGACATGGGCTGCATCATCAGAGATAGCCTAGCCCACAAAATCAAGGCATGCACAACACTAATTGACGTGCACCATAAGATATTGTATAGTACCAAATATGATACTTTCCTTGTAACCCTACCCCTCCAGAGTATATAAGGAGAGGCAGGGGTCCCCTAGTCGACATAGCATACACGCAATATCATACGATAGCTAATACAAACCAATAGACCACAGGAGTAGGGTATTACGTCACATTAATGGCCTGAACCTGTCTAACTCGTGTGTCTCTGTTGCCTTCTTATTCTTGATTACACGCTTCTCTGCCGATCAATCTACCTTCATGGGATACCTCTCGCAGGACTGCCGATGATATTCTGTCGACAATACTAGAAGTAAAGCCTTCATCTCTATACTTTTGGAAAAACGAGATGACCCCTTCAATTTGTTTGAGAGTAGCATCCATGCATGTAAACAATATTAGACTGCAACTTTTTGCTCAACTTTATTTATAGTAAATAAAACATCATGCCAGATAACCAAACCAACTAAGAAATCAAAATTCTCAAGTGTAGTT
>NW_027097031.1:0-20000 GCF_019320115.1 Miscanthus floridulus
ACCAATGATCGAGCATCACTCACTGCCCCAACTGATTCCCTGTGTCTTGTGTGCTTACACGAATACGCTGCTAGGTATTGCTGGAGCTAATTCTTCCTTGGGTTAATTTCTAGCAAGCGCTTTTGGACACCTTTATGTTTTCCCTTCATATTAGAATCATTGTCATAACCTTGACCTCTCACATCATCAATGATCCAACAGTACATTAAAAAACCTAATCATGATGTGTCATCAACCTTTATGAACTCTAGAAAAAAATCGTCCACTCTCGGAATTCTACTTGACATATATTGACACAACGCACAATTAGAGTCATTTGTTTTTCATGTCTTACATCAGGGGTACAATCCAATGATAACAGAAAAGTACTTGACATCCTTAATGATCTTTAAGATATACCTTTTCGCAGCATCAACAAGAACAAAAAATAACTTGTTCTGAATATTGTGACCAATGTAATGATGATGGATTTTGTTATTTGAATGCGTCTAATGTGTTCTTGAATCACAGGATCAAATTCCGCAATCATTTCAACTATTCCTAGAAATTTCCATTATTATTTTGATAAAATTTCTCACCATTTGATCCTCTCGAAAGGCCAAACTATGTTTAGCAAGAAACTTCACAGTAGCAACTATCCTTACCAAAACCTATCTCCAACACTCTCTTTCTTTTGCAATTTCCCATTGCATATCATCATCAATTGTTTGATTTTTGCTTAATCTCAGCCGAAGTTCATTCCATGTCATGTTTGTTAAATGCTGAACACTACTCTCATGTTCCTTGAGTCTCCCACTAAGATGCTTCTAGCCGTCCCTCAATCCATCCGATGCTAGCAAAGACTTGCTTTGATTGATTTGAACAACTTACAGCAAAACAATATACTTTGTTCACATGTTTAGAGTAAACCAGCCACTTTCTATCAACAATCTCAGCATTACTTAACTTTCTGGAGTAGTTAGGGTATGAAAAGTGCCTACCAAGTGCATCCTTTGGAAACTCCAAATCCATATCTCACAGGCCCCTTTTCAATTAAAATATCCCTTTGGTATTGTCCAGATTATCCCATGTTCTTGGATCATACAGAGACAAAAGAGAATCTTCCTGTTCATCAACATTTGGATTTTCAGTACTAGATGAAGGCTGGAAATTTTGTGGAACATTGAGTTAATATCGTTTCGCAATATATGGTTTTGTTTTGGTCTACCACTCGAAGCTGTTTTGTTTGGGCAACACGATGAGCTAATGAGGCAGGAGAGTAAGTTTCGTCCAAATTGGCCCTGTGGCTCTAAAACGACTTGTTTCAGGATCCTATTGCTCCCACCGTCCAACATTCCAACGGCATGTTTTTGGAGCGGAGGGGAGTATTGTTTTTAATTAATTTTGCTATTGTGTACAAGTGCATGTATGGTTTTAGACTAGCTTTCATGGTTTCAAACGATTCCTTAACAACAAAACAAGACGACTAAGGCTCTATTTGGTATAGCTTCACCAACAGCTTCTGTTTTTTTTTTGCCAAACGAGATGTTTTCAAAACAGCTTTACCCATGTATCTATTTTGTTCTCCTCTCATAAAGACATGGAGTGGGATGAAGTTAAAAAAACTAGCTTATCTTAGCTTCACATGACACAAGTGGACCCAACACTGCCCATAGTCAGGTTTGCCCCCCCAAATCGTACTCTCGTGTGCGGGTCTGCCGCTGGAGCGCATGCAGCGCGATTGGTGCAGGTTGGGGACTGGGGTTCGCCGCCGCTGGGGCGCGCTGCCGTCGAAGTTGGGCGCGGCCATGCGGGCTTGCCCGCCGCGTGGGCGTTGCGCCGCCGGAGGTCGGGGTCGGGGCGCGGCCGCCGGGGCTCGGGGCACGATCGTCGGGGCCTCTGGGGCTCTCGCCGCGCGAGCATCCTTCGGGGCTCTCGGGTGTAGCCCCGGGGCCGCTGGGGCTCCCGCGTGATGGGTAGGAGCGGGGGCGTGGGTCCGGGGCGCCGCCGTGGGGTGATGGAGGTGCGGTAGGTGGAGTTTGCGGGCGCTGCCGGTGTGTGCCATGCAAAGGAGTTTGGGCGCCGCCAACCGGGCCATAATGCGAGCAATGGGTTGCCGCCACCATGCCGGGTGCTGAGTGCCGTCATCGGATCGGAGAGGAGCGCGTGGCGCGAGGATCATGGATCCCGTGCGACTACGCGAGCGGCATCAGGAGGAAGAAAGAGACACCCGTGGGGAGACGAGAAAAATAAAAAAAATAAAGAAAATGGCAGTATAGTCATTTTATTGTTTTGGTCTACCACTTGAAGCTGTTTTGTCAAACGGTTTCTAAAATAGCTTTAGCTTCACTAAAAAGGTTATTTTAAAAAAAAATCAAAAGACGCTTCAATGGTGAAATTTGCCTAATAATACACGAGCGGTTATTTTAGCTGTGTATGGTTTTTACCGCATCGCAGCCGTCATAAATACCTGACATTATGCATTACTAGCTAGCTAGCATAGCTCTCAACAAAACGTTAACCATTGTAGAAGGAATTGCTTAGTTATGTTTCTTTATTTGAATTGTGGATGAAGAATTATAACCGCCAAGAAGCCGTCCATTGCAACAACCAAGTTAACTGTTTTATATGAGTCGTACTATGATTATAACCCAAGAAGCTAATTAAACACATTATAGCCAGGTTATTACACGGGACGGGACAGAATAAAGCACGAGCTGTCAGCAAAACAAATTAATCGCCAGGGAAGTGTCACCGACCCGCGGAACCTGTTGGGGCTTGGGGCGCGCGACGAAGCATCAGGGGGAAACACGATGTGGCCTGCCACCTGCCATGGACGCCTCCCTGCGATGCGGCCCTAATGCTGTGGCAAACTTCACCTCGCTTTTTCAGCTGCATAGAGAAGAAACAACGAACAGTCCATTCCTGTGGCGCTACTGATGCCTTTGCTGCTGCTGCTGCGACGATCGGCGGCTCCCCTGCGGACGATGGCGCTACCTCATCACAACAGCATGCTCGATCTAGTACTGTGATGCGCCTCTGATGTCCTTTCTTGTAAAATAAATAGACCCGAGTGTCACTCCTGCTTGCCAAGCTACATCCAGCATCAGCTGCAGCGAGAGTATAGAGGGATAGCGTGGCAAGGGCTGCAGAAGCATCCTTAGTTAGTTAGCTGCTCGCCAGGGACGACGGCGAAGCCTCAACGACCAATGGCGTCCTCCAAGCAAGTGCTGCTCCTGGCCGTGGTCCGCCCGCCGTCGCGTGCCTCGCTTCGCTGGCCTCCCGCCACGCAGTGGGGGTCGGGGGGACGAATGCGGCTGGAGGGCCAAGTTCAACCAGACCGGCTGGGCCGACGGCAAGACGTTCGTGGTCGGCGACACCCTGCGTACGCACGAGATTATCGAAACTAACACATCACCATGCACACCACTTAATAACCCCCATTATGTTTCGCATGTTCAAGTACCCCAAGGGGAACACACGGTGGTCCAGTCGGCGAGGAAGACTTCGCTACGTGCAACCATGACGACGACGACGACAACCAGCTTGGGGTCTGGTGCTCCGGCAACGACGTCGTGCGGCTCGACAAGCCGGCAAGATGTGGGTTCATCTGCACCAAGGGCAACCACTGCCCTCAAGGGCATGAAGCTCGCCATCGACGTGGTCGACGACGACGACGTCGCCGCCCCACCCCCGCCGCCGGTGATCACGTTCCCGTTCCCGGGAACTGCCCCACCCCCCACCGCCGCCGAGGTCTGCGGCTGCCATGATGACCTGGTCGCGGCGCGGTGTCCGTGGCGGCTGCCGTGCTCTCGTCCGCGCTCGTGTTCTAGGGCTGCCCTCTCCCTTGTGACCGTGCATGCACATGCACATGCACATGCACGGTTGCAGTTACTTGGGGTTTGCTTGGTTCATGACCAAAACTTACCATGCCAAAGTTTTGACGGCCAAAAGTTGGGTAAAAAAAGTTGTCAATATTTGGGCAAGCCAAATGAGAAGTTGACAAGTTTTGGTAAGTAACTAAATACTACTAGTCAAAATCATGGTTACCAAATTCTTAGTTTGGTAAATTTTGGAAGTGAACCAAGCCACCTTTGCATTGCATGACTTCGTTTCCAGTGTGGTGGGAGGAGCACTGTTTTCGGTTTGGATTTATTTACTGCTGCTGTTCGTGGCTTGGACTAGGCAGCATTAGCAAGAGAGTTTAGAGCTATATTTATGTATCAGGGCCTGCCTAGTCATGTGTCCCCACTCAAGGGTGATCCTTTTTTTTTTGCAAATGTGTTTCAGGTGATCTGAGTTTGTCAGTCTGCTATATTGCTGGTCGGCATTAAAAAGTCCATTCTAATAAAGGTTAACTCTTCCTGTTTTATTGACTACAGATATAAAATCAGAGTGTGCGTGCGCTTTGCAGCGAATACTCTCTCAATTCCAAGTTATAAGTCATTTTGGCTTTTCTATATTCATAGTTTTTTCTATGCATTTAGATATACGTTTAAATACATAGTAAAGTATAATATATCTAGAAATGCCAAAATGTTTTAAATATTTGGAATGGATTGACATTTTCATATATGTTTTTACAATCCATGTCCATTTCATATCGAAGTCCATATCAGGAGTAACTGCTAACTATCTTAGCTCTGCTCACAGGCGATCGACAAGACTTTAAAAGCAAGTGTCCAAATATGTGTACAATTTAGTCACGGTTAGGACATTGATGAGTTTGTAAACAGATTTCCAAGGACATAAATTTGGATCATATGGGTCCTCAGAGCATCTACAACAGGGCCATCAACTAGCTAGCCCCCTAACTAAAATTTGAGGGCTTACACAAAAAAAACACAATTCCAATAGGGCCTCTACTCAAGCCCTCAAATTTGGTGGCCTCAAACTAGCCCTGTTAGCCTCCATCCTGCAGTTTGGCTATTTTTCTCGCTCCCGCGCCCGCTCTCTTCCCCTCCCGTCCTCCACTCCCCAACGTTTCCACCAAGCGCCGTCCAAATCCAGTGAGGAAGGGGCCGCTGGACACCTCCTGTCGCAACGCCCCCTCCTCTGTCCAGTCCGGTGGGAGCCACTCCTCCTGTGTTTGGATCCCGTCGTGGTGCCCCCCTCCTCCTGTGTCCTACCTCCTTCTCTTTGCCTCCGATCGGACTGTCGCTCCTCCCAGGCCGCAACCCTGACAAGCCTAATGGCACGTGCTTCCCTGAGTGGCCGCCATGATTTCCTCCTACGGCGAGCGGTGAGGGCATGACGAGCTCCTCCTCCAACGAGCGGTGCCCTCGGCCATGGCTCCCCCGGCGAGGCTGCTTCCTCGACCAGTCGCTTCCCCACGTGAGTGGCGCCCTTGGCCAGCGCCTCCCACGGCGAGGACATTCCCTCGACCAGCACTCCCTCGGTGAGCCCGCTCCCCTCGACCAGCGACTCCCCCGACGGTCCCTTATGAGACGGTCCCAACCCCGTCGAGGCTGCGACAAGCCCTGCCGAGCCCGCGACAAGTGGCTCCCCTGGTGAGCTCCTCCCCTCCCTCTACATTGAGATAACTTAGATGATAGGTAGAACATGAAGAAGACTAATAACTAAAGAGAAAATTTTCTATTTGACACTATAAAACTTGTTTTCCTATTATTGACCCCAAACTTAAATCTTTCCTATTTGTCCCCTCTTTTATTTTTTGTCTTTCCTAATTTGAAACTTCTTACTTTAGAGTGTAACAATGTTATGTCTTAGACAAAAGACTGTTTTGTGCCCATGTTTTTATTTCCGGTCATCATGAACTTTTCGTCTGGAACTTAACAACCATTACAACTCTAACAAGTAACAGAAGCGTCTAACAGGAAGGAAAAATGAAAAGGGTGACAAATACGAAAGATTTTATTTTTATGTGTGAAATAGGATAGCAGAAGTTTTTCTAGTGTCAAATAGGAAAATTTTTATCAATAACCAAACTCCAGCAGGGCCTTGGCAATGCAAAAAACAATAAATGAAGAGATGGTCTAAAGCTTCAACAATGTACACATAGAACACATGCAAGGTCGAGATGACGACTAGAGGGGGTGATAGTCATTTCTAAATTTAATAGCGTCGGCTAACCGAAACAAATGCAAAATTAAAACAATTCGGTCTAGTCAAGACTACACCCCTCTTCAAAGTTCACAAGCACCTTATAACATCCTAGTTAGGCAACAAAGGTGTCGGACTAGCTAGAGCTCACCTATCCATTCTAGGAGCAAGGTCACATAACCTATGCCACTAGTATTTCAAACAACTAGGGAGCTCCTACACATGCTAGTAAGCAAAAGCATAAAGCCAACTAAGCTCACTAGCAATGCTCAATAACAAGGCAACCAATGCCAAATTAAGAGCGCAAATACTAGCTACACAAACTAAGCAATGCGACTACAAGGTTCACAAACCAAATTAGCCACACAAGGGGCTACTTCTATGCTACACAACAAGAAGGGTAACTAGTGAGCTATATCAAGCTAACTAATTAC
The DNA here is from genome assembly GCF_019320115.1 of Miscanthus floridulus. Classification (NCBI taxonomy): domain Eukaryota; kingdom Viridiplantae; phylum Streptophyta; class Magnoliopsida; order Poales; family Poaceae; genus Miscanthus; species Miscanthus floridulus. The sequence continues at coordinate 6,477 of NW_027097031.1, forward strand.
AAGAGCAACTACACAAGCACAATGTATATGAAAGTAATCACTAGCTTGTGTAAGGGATTGAAAACCAATGGGAAGAACAATATTGACATGGTGAATTTTCTCCCAAGGTTTACGTGCTTGCCAACATGCTACGTCCCGTTGTGTTATCTCTCACTTGGTGGTTCGGCGGCTAATTAGCAATCACCCGCCAAGCCTGTATGTCGGGCACCGCAAGAACCTCCCCGAAAGTGGAGGTAGCTCAATGACACGCTCAACTAGTTGTTCTTCGTGGCTCCCATGGGGCGAGCATAAATGCCCCTCACAAAGCTCTTCTCCAGAGCACCGCACAAGCTTCTTGCGGGCTTTGACGAGAACCACCAAGCCGTCTAAAAGGTGGCAACCTCCAAGAGTAACAAACCCGCACCACCGGCTTACAAGACGACCACCTAGTGTCACTCGATGCAACCTCACAATGCAATCACACTAGAATCGCTCATTCACTCAATCAGATGAACACTATAAGCTAGAGTGAGTTAGAGGGCTTCCAAGCACTACCACATAAGCCACGAAGGTGCTAGTGTGCTCAGCACTAGCCATGGCCGAGACCACCTTCTATTTATAGCTCCCACAAAAATAGAGCCGTTTGTACCCCTTCCACTGGGCACAAGCTCGGGGTGATCGGACGCTCCGGTCAGATCGACCGACACATCCAGCCAGCGTCCGGTCAACGGATGTCTGCCACATCAATCCCTGGATTCAAAACTGAGCGCCCGATCTCAACGGTTAAGTTGCGATCGAACGTAGCATAGTGCCAAACCGAACGCACCTCTACCGATCCGGTGGTTTCCAGAGAGGTTCCATTCAGGACCGGACGCGTCCGCTGCTGCACGACCGAACGCAGACCAGCCAGAGTCTGATCATTTCTAGAAGAGCTCCCCGAGCCTCTGTTTTTGTGACCAAACGTGTCTGGTCAGTCACGATCGGACGCAGCATCACGTCCGGTCATTCTACACTACTAACATAACCATGCACACTGTTGTTCCTCATGCCACCACATTAGCGTACGTCCAGCACAAACCGAACGTAGACCCTAAGCGTCTGGGCCAGCATCCGGTCACAAGACCGAGACCCGTGCGCACAACTGCTGCTACTGACCGGATGTGCCGATCCTGCCAATGCCTACGTCCCAGTACTCATAGAGACCTCCTTTCGCCTCCATTCTTCATCGATTGATCCACATCAACTCCAACTTCTTGTCCTTTGTAATGTGCCAACACCACCAAGTGTACACCACATGTGTATGTGTGTTAGCATTTTCACAATCGTTTCCCAAAGGATTAGCCACTAAACTTCCACGCCACTCGATCTTAGCGACGATGCAAAAGTTTAGATCACTTGAGTGCACTAGATGACCGATGTGCAAACAAGTTTGCCCCTCTTGATATATAGCCATCTATCCTAAACCCGGTCATCAACTTCTCTACACACCTATGAACCGGTGAATTAAAATGCCCTAGGTTATACCTTTGCCTTGCGCATTCCATTCCATCTCATCCAATGTCGATGCAACACATGCACCAACACGATCAACAACGATATGATCCACTTCATATCATCACGATCATATTGGTTCATCGATCTTGAACTTCACTTGCTTTTCACCGTTGCCTTCATCCATTGGCGCCAAGTCTTGCTCAAGCTTCACCGCCACAACGGTCCATCGCTCCAAAGCCTCCGACTTGCTCTTCACGCTTGCAACCAGTCCATCAAGCCAAGTCTTATCTTGATCTTCTCTACCTGATCACATGACTCAATGTCATGTCTCATGTGCAATGAGCTCCTTCATCATCACATGTGTGAGCTTTGTAACATCTCCGAGCCATTTCCACCTTCATGGCATATGTTGCTCACACACATGTACCTGTAGACTAATCACCTATATATCTCACATAAACACAATTAGTTCACCTAGGTTGTCAACTCAATTACCAAAACCAAACAAGGACCTTTCAATCTCTCCCTTTTTGGTAATTGATGACAACTCTATAAGATATTGAAATTAAACTCTTTTGGATTCATGTTGCTTGCCCAAGCAATTTTACCATGTGTAAATGATTTTGGACAAGTACCACAAACTTGAAACTGTAGTATTAGCTCCCCCTACATTGTGCTAGAGTGTTTTGGTTTGAAGTTCACACATATGCATAGATTGGAATTGTGGGAGAGTAATTACTACCAAATAATGCTAAGGTTATAGAGTAAACCTTTGAAGTGTGATATCAATCGAGTTTGCACCTTTAAGTTCATCCTTAGCACCATGGTTAGCTAGATATCACATGAAAATCAAAGCAAAGCATAGATACCTCGTGAGATTAACATTAAAAACAAGGTACTAGCATTACTTGAAAACATACCAAGTTGTCTAGCTATCATCCTACATGCTAGTTTTCATTTCATCATCAAATTCTAACAACTAGCAATACATCACAGAAGCATGCATATTGAAATTAAACGCTTATGCAATGCAAGCAAGCACATGATATGCACATATCAAATGCAATCAATCAAAGTTCATGACTTGCTCCCCCTACTTGTGTGCTTCTCTGTCCAAGAATTTTGATCCTTTCACATCCTTCAATGTTGCTCCCTCTTTGTCCATGTCCCATGTCCAACCTCTACTTCTTTGTCTCAATTTTCCCAAACCTTTCATATCTTTATACAATCTCTCCCCCTTTGTCCATCAATTTCCATAAAAGGTGTGCTTCTCATTGATTGCAAGGGTTTGCATTTGGGGTAGATGGTTGAGGCTTGAATCTTGCATTTTTATGGACATCACTTGATTATTGGAAGACACCACTTGTAGCCTTTGTAGATACCACTTTTAGATACCACTTGTAGGGCTTCTTGTGATACCACACATAGGATCTTTGACCTTGATACCAATTTATGGGACACCTCCCCCTATGTGATAGCATGGGCATCCATTTGATACACTTTGAGCTCTTGTAGGTGAGGGATGCATTCTTCATTTGATGATCACTTAAAGTTGAGGATCACTTGTGGAACCATCGTCTTGCATGATTGATACCACATGTAGATGTGATACCACTTGAAGGAATTTTCTAGTATGTAACCACTTGTTGGATTTATCATCAATACACCATTTCTTGAATATTTGCTATCTTCATGAGTACCACTTATAGGATATCACTTGTGAGTTGATCTAGAACATCACTTTCAATTCTTGATGAAACACTTGAGTCTAGACACCACTTGAAAAAACAAACTAGATATCCATTTGCATTATTGTCTTGTGCTTGTACTCTTGTTATTTATCATGAGCTTCTAAGTTGACTTGAACTAAATTGATTTGTCTAAGCTTCCAAGTCCGGTTTGAACCAATGACAAGCTTCTTCACACCTTTAACAAGGGTTATCTTGCCAATGTTGTACTTGTAACTTGTTAGCAATCCAATTAAAATCAAGTAATTTGGGTTCACTAGCTCATGAATAAATTCATATACTAACCACTAGGTCAATTAATCATTCAAGCAATAGTGGTACTTATGAATTTAAAACTTTCATTTGTTTATGCATGATCCTATGAAGCATGTACTATATGCACTAATCGCATACTAGTAAGGGATGAAATGATCATGCACATTCCAATGATACCTTTGCTCTCTTGGAGTAGAGAGTAGTCACATAGATTCCAATTCATTACTCCAATAGCAATGTGAAGTCCAATTATAAGTTTGGTGAAGACCAATAGATACTATTTTGAATACCAATTCTTCACCCATATGAAATAAATACCACTTATGATCAAGTGCACTTTCTTGTTGTGGTTAGCTTGCTTTATATTTTTGATCAATGCTTGCATGAGAGCATCAACGTGAGAATACCCACTTGAAATAATCATAATTAGCCTCTTTTGGATGTTGCTTGCTTTTTTTCTTGATCAACCCTTTTTGATTGCTTCAACTACATATCAATGTTCCTCGGATCACCACTTCCATGTTAGCCTTCCAAGTAAACCACACTTGGTTTCTTACCATAGGCACAAGCCCCTACACTAGGGAGAAGTGACCTCTCTCTCAAGAACCATTCTTGACACTCACTTGAAATGAATTTGTTTGATTGAAAAAGTGATAGACTTAATTTGATGAGTAACTTGATTCCTTCTTTAAGTGCATTTCTTTTTATTAAATGAGTTTCTAATGGTCACTAGAACTTAAACTTCATCTTTATCTTAAGTTTGATCTTGATCTTTCCAATTTGAGTACCAAAGTGTGGCAAAGTACACTTCCCAATCAAATGCCCTTGTACTCTTTGCTTGTCATGCTTCTAGATCATATCAAAACTAAACTTAGGTGCCTCAATTACTTATAAACATGTTTTCCAACTTGGACCTTTCCAATCAAAGTTAATCCATAAATCCAATAATGTCACTTTTCTGGCAGATTCTATACTCTTCAATGAAAAAATGCATATCTCCCCAAAGTACACAATCCAAATACCACAAATTTGGTTGGAGATGTGCTTTAACTAAGTTCTAACGATGTAAAAAATTGAGATTTATTTGATCTCATATGAACTGCCAGGAATCATCTTCCACCACTGCTACAATGCTGAAACTGCTGCACTATAGTTGAACAAGATCCACTCTCAACCGAAGCTCTTTTAATCCAATTCCTCATAAATTTGTACACACTTATACCATAATTCTAGAGCATGTATATTAATTTTTTATGACAATCCAATAAGTTTTGATCACTCAAACATGGCTAAGATCATAGCTAGCTCAGATTTTTGCAATATAGACATATTTTTAACTATTGAGCTATACTTCATCAAATATTTCTTTTAGCCAAAAGCAGTACTAATAGTGAGTCCTTATTGATATTATTACTATCAGCCGTATTAAGTTTTATCTAGTCCATCTAGATAAGCACCTGTGCTACTTTCAAGCAAGAGTTGAGCAATCGATACTGTTTCTTCTCCTTTTCCACTTCCAGTTCTTACTACGGTGCTAGACCGCAGACAAGCCGTACCGGGTAACCCGGCGATTCGCAAATCAATGTGCCCAGCTAGGTGCCCTAAAGACACACGCCCCGCTTGTACCTCGAGCACAAGCGAGACTAACCCACCACTCTCTTGTCCCGGGTGTCCAGGTCCCCGTCCAAACTTGGACTCCAAGCCCCCGCCTCTGAATCCTGGACTCAGTGCGGCGCAAGGACCTCCACCACCTCCTCTTCCCATCAGTCAGTCCGAAAAGAGCCGGATCCGCGACAAGAGAGCAGCAAGTCTTCCCTGTGCCCATACCCAAGTATGTGCTCGGGACAAAAGTCTGTGACTTGCCTAGAGTCATATGCAACGATCGGTCCTTAATCGACATAGACAGGGAAAAAGTGTAACCGGGCTATGCCCTGTTGGCCGTAGGACACAACCCCTCTCACCCAACCATTACCAAATCCACATCCCTGTCTGGTCACCATTTTTCCTTTCCATTATTTCATCATGATATCATAGCGTAATCACCTATTTGCGAGTAACGGTAGGTTACTCATGCTACCGACATCCTGAGCATAGCAGCTACTCGACCTGCACTAGTAGGACTCATGGTGGATATATCTATGCATGCTAGTTTCCACAAAATGCCTATACGTAAATGCATATCATATAAATATATTCAGTGATTATTTAAAAATAGGGGTTATGCACCGGGGCTTGCCTTGGGCAGGTGCCGAGTCAGCAAAGTCAGTACCAACAGGCTCCTGGTCTCCCTCCTATGTGAAAAGCTCCTCCTCGTACTCCTCGATCACCTCGTCGTACTCTGGATCACCGACGGGTACGAAGTCTACCTGTTTGTGATCTACATGAAATGATGATGCAATGATTACACTATGGCAACAACAATTCTCAATGCAAAAGTACCTCTATTACATTACTAAGCGAGGTCTTCCTACTAAAGTCTAAGCTATATACCAGTACTACTAACATGTATGACCGCGTCCTACATTCATACGATGACTACGGATATTCATACTCCTAATGCCAGTTTACGATAAAGCAAGGATAATAACTACGGCATTAAACGACTCGTTCTATGGTTACCATTTTTACAAGCAAGTATATAAATAGCATTGAGGTGCATTGACCGCTGGCTCGAGGTGCATTGACTGGAGCAGCTGGCAGGGCATCCCCCATCACGGGTCACGTGCTGATGCCAACCCTGATGATGTGTGGGTGCAAGTTGTGGCAGAACCACCCGAAATAGCATACTTACGGAGGCGCTCGTCTTCCACTGGACACTAAGCACCCCGAAAGCCACTACCACGAGCGGTATCCGTCGGACACACCCCGAGGGAGAGCCCGAAAGAACCACATTTTTCCCAAGGATCCAATAATGAAAATGAGTTACAACACAAGTCCATCTCATACATTAGAGTTTCTTAAAAGTACGTTATTACAATACCAAATACAGAGTGCGGAATAATAAACAGCGGAATATTAAAAGATAACATCTAGCGATAAGATAACGAGGATTTCGTCTGAGCCCACCAGAAGAATCCCCCACACAAGGTACTCCTCAAGCATCACCTGCAATAGGGGTAAGTAAACCCTGAGTACACAATGTACTCGCAAGACTTATTCGATAGTGGGAATACTTTCCCGACTCCAAGGAATATGCTAGGCTTCATGGTTGCTGGTTTTCTTTTAGCCAAAAGCAGTACTAATAGTGAGTCCTTATTGATATATTATTACTATCAGCCGTATTAAGTTTTTATCTAGTCCATCTAGATAAGCACCTGTGCTACTTTCAAGCAAGAGTTGAGCAATCGATACTGTTTCTTCTCCTTTTCCACTTCCAGTTCTTACTACGGTGCTAGACCGCAGACAAGCCATACCGGGTAACCCGGCGATTCGCGAATCAATGTGCCCAGCTAGGTGCCCTAAAGACACACGCCCCGCTTGTACCTCGAGCACAAGCGAGACTAACCCACCACTCTCTTGTCCCGGGTGTCCAGGTCCCCGTCCAAACTTGGACTCCAAGCCCCCGCCTCTGAATCCTGGACTCAGTGCGGCGCAAGGACCTCCACCACCTCCTCTTCCCATCAGTCAGTCCGAAAAGAGCCGGATCCGCGACAAGAGAGCAGCAAGTCTTCCCTGTGCCCATACCCAAGTATGTGCTCGGGACAAAAGTCTGTGACTTGCCTAGAGTCATATGCAACGATCGGTCCTTAATCGACATAGACAGGGAAAAAGTGTAACCGGGCTATGCCCTGTTGGCCGTAGGACACAACCCCTCTCACCCACCATTACCAAATCCACATCCCTGTCTGGTCACCATTTTTCCTTTCCATTATTTCATCATGATATCATAGCGTAATCACCTATTTGCGAGTAACGGTAGGTTACTCACGCTACCGACATCCTGAGCATAGCAGCTACTCGACCTGCACTAGTAGGACTCATGGTGGATATATCTATGCATGTAGTTTCCACAAAATGCCTATACGTAAATGCATATCATATAAATATATTCAGTGATTATTTAAAAATAGGGGTTATGCACCGGGGCTTGCCTTGGGCAGGTGCCGAGTCAGCAAAGTCAGTACCAACAGGCTCCTGGTCTCCCTCCTATGTGAAAAGCTCCTCCTCGTACTCCTCGATCACCTCGTCGTACTCTGGATCACCGACGGGTACGAAGTCTACCTGTTTGTGATCTACATGAAATGATGATGCAATGATTACACTATGGCAACAACAATTCTCAATGCAAAAGTACCTCTATTACATTACTAAGCGAGGTCTTCCTACTAAAGTCTAAGCTATATACCAGTACTACTAACATGTATGACCGCGTCCTACATTCATACGATGACTACGGATATTCATACTCCTAATGCCAGTTTACGATAAAGCAAGGATAATAACTACGGCATTAAACGACTCGTTCTATGGTTACCATTTTTACAGCAAGTATATAAATGCCTAAGGAACCTATGGTAACGATTTCAAAGCTAAAGCTATCATCGGTTTACCACAACAAATCTTGCAATTAAAGATCGATATACCGCTAAGCTCTCTACTTCAAGCTTATGAGCCTACCATCCTGACCACTAATGGTGAACCAACTGTACTAACAGGTAGGCGACATTTTTGTGAACCTAACAAACTTTGTTTTGCTATTTTTGGACAACCATGCAATTTACTACTAATTATTGAAGTTCAGTTCATAACCTAAATAGATAAACAATTTCTAATACAATGAAATAGAGAAAACGAAACCTCCTTGACCGGCCCACGACGCGCGGCCCAATCCAACTCGTCATCCCGCCCACGCACGACAGCAGCCAGGTGCGCGGCCCACATGGAGGCGCGGCCTAGATGGCCAATGGCCCGCGAATGGGAAGGCCTGCGTGCATCGGTAAAAATGCACGAACACCCCTGACGAACTCAGCATTTGCTACGAGCTTTACGGTACTGTTTCGCTAGTCTACCGTTTTACACCAGCACCCTCCCACTTCTTCTTCTTCACAGCGAGGAGGTCCCTGGCCATCCAGAGCATGCACCAGCGTGACGGTGCAGCACTGGACGCCTATGTCGGCCACCCTGGCCCTCTCCATGCTAAAATAAAGGGCCGATACTCACCTACGTGCAAACGCAAACCATCGGGCGGAGACACAGGCACCGAGACATCGCAGCGAGCACGGACCATGATGGTGGGCAACCTGCAAGGACGGCGATGCCGTTCCGATGAACAACAGCACTGTCGGGACAAAACAAGGAGTGGACGAGTACCAACGACTCACCACGGAACTAGAAGACGTGAAGAAGCGATCGGAGGTGGCTCAGGCCAAGCCGGCCACGTGCGCGCGATGAGTGCAGCAGAGCACGGCAATGGCACGGCCATGCCACGGGATGCACTACGGCGGTAGGGTCTAGGATAGGGTGAGCATGGTGACAACCGACGGAAGGGGAGGCTAGTGGTGCGAGGAATTTGACCGAGCTGCTTTGGTGGCGAAGAAAGCCGACGGCGTAGCACTCCGGGTCTTAATGGCCCGAGAGCCTGGCCCTTCAAAATTGGCGCATAGGACCGAGCTACAGGCTGCTATGAGGGGCGGGAAGGGTTACCGGCTGCCCAACGGAGCTGTGGGCAAGACCAATTTGGAACGGGGTGCAACCGCATCGGTGAATTGCAAGGAAACGTGGCGGCGGCAAGGGGACAGCGGAGCCAGAGGAGCTCACGGCGCGGCATGGCTCGTCTGCGGTCGTCAACGCAAGGTACCGCCATGCTTGGCCATGGGGAACCCTAGGGCGTGCTCCTGACAGCCGTCCGCACGGCTGCTGCAGCAAACGACGAGCCTTGGCATGGCACGTCTATAGATGGCGCCAGGCAAGGACATGACAGACGCGATGCCGAGGCGATAGTGCAGCGGCAGTCTTCTAACGCGCAAACGGCCAAGGGGTCAACTGAGCGGTGCCGAGCACAGCCGCTAGCGATGCGGATGCAGGACCTTGCCTGACCACGGCCACAGTGGGGCAGGGCAAGGTGCAGGCAGGGCACGGCCGGCGGTCCGAGCGCCACGCGTCGGTTGGCGAGGTGAGCAGCAGCGAGGCAGATGGTCAGGACACGCGGGGCATGCACGTGAACGGCGCCGTGAGCGCAGCCGAGTGCGGCAGTGGCTCAGGCCCACACGGCACAGCGCGTTGGCAAGCCGACCAGGTGGTGACCGCGCCCAGAGCCCAGCCAGATGACGTGCACGACTTTTAAAGCAACTAGAAATTGCGTACGCCATGTTCCAAACGCTAATCTAATTTCTCGATGCGAATAGGAGTACACCTAACCATCACCATCAGTCGTGACATTGTTCTAGTTCCTAGGCCAATTGTTCTACAACTAATGCCGAAGATGGCCTCGTCGACCACTTCAAAGACGTACGCGGAGAACGTTGATCTAAAAGGTTTCGCGATGAACCCCAAACCCGATCCCCGGGACGTACTCGCTAGCCCTCCACGTCACCGACCACAACTTTTTATTGCCATTCACAAAAACGTTTATAACATTTTGTGTTAACCAAATTTTGATTCAGGTAATAAACACGTTATGTGACATGAAACATAACCTTTTTCTTTCTGTTTCATAAAAATGTTTCCAAGCCAAACATGGATTATAAAGCCTATCATACACCAATGCACATAATTCAGATGCTTACGAATTAATTCAGCAAAATGTTACAATGTAACACCAGGGTGTTACAAATCTACCCCCTTAAAACAAAATCTCGACCCAAGATTTCATGTGCCTAGTGTGAGAAAGGGTATGGAGTACATTTTGCGCAAAACTAACTATCCGACCTAGAGAGGAGATGGGGGTAATGCTTTGATAAGTAGCTCTCTTGCTCCCAGGTGGCTTCATCCTCTGAATGGTTTTGCCATTGTATCTTGTAAAACTTTATCACCCTGTTCCTGGTCACTCTCTCCTTCTCATCCAAGATTTTTATAGGATGTTCCACATAGGACAGATCAGGTTGGAGCAAAAGTCCTTCTATTTCCACAAATTCTTCAGGAACTTGTAGGCATTTCTTCAGTTGCGAGACGTGAAATACATTATGAACTGCCGAGAGAATTTTAGGGAGTTGGAGACGATAAGCAATGGGACCACACTGCTGCAACACCTTGTATGGACCCACATACCGAGGGGCTAACTTGCCATGAACACTAAACCGATGTACCCCTCTCATAGGAGATACCTTGAGATACACATAATCTCCAGCAGCAAATTCTAAAGGCCTTCTTCGCTTGTCTGCGTAAGCCTTCTATCGACTCTGAGCTGACTTCAAGTGTTCACGAATTATATTTACTTTCTCTCGAGCCTCCTTTATGAAATTAGGCCTGAAGTACCCACGGTCTCCTACTTCAACCCAATTTAGTGGCGTCCGACACTTCTGTCCATATAAAGCTTCAAATGGTGCCATACGGATACTCTCCTGATAGCTGTTATTATAAGAAAATTTGGCCAGCTTCAAACACTGATCCCACTTCTCAGGAAAAGAGATTGTACAAGCCCGCAGCATATCCTTGAGCACCTGGTTCACCCTCTCCGTTTGACCATCCGTCTGTGGGTGGTATGCCGGGCTTCTGAGAAGACGAGTACCCAAACACTCCTGGAGTTTCTCCCAGAAACGAGAGACAAAAACTGACCCTCTATCAGAGATGATGGTGAGAGGGACTCCATGTAGGGTCACAATCCGATCAAAGTATAACTCCACATACTTCTTGGCATTGTATCTAGTGTCCACTGGAAGGAAGTGGGCAGACTTGGTGAGACGGTCCACGATGACCCAAATAGAATCAAAACCAGAGGAGGTGCGGGGTAATCCCATAATGAAATCTAGGGAAATATCCTCCCATTTCCAAACAGGAATGGGCAAGGGCTGTAGATACCCCGGAGTACGCATATGATCTGCCTTGACTCTGCCATAAGTGTCACATTCCACAATGAACTGGGTGATATCTTGCTTCATGTATGACCACCAGTACAGCCTGCGCAGATCATGATACATCTTGTTGCTACTAGGGTGGATAGACAACTTGGAATGATGGGCTTCTTTAAGAATCTTTCTTTTCAGCTCCTCATTAGACGGAACCACTAGTCTATTCTTGTATCTCACGACTCCTAGCTCATCAATGCTAAAATGAGGTCCATGCCCTTCTGCTAGCAACTTCTTGATGTGAGGAATCTCTTCATGATCTCCCTTCTATTCCTGAATAATTTGCTCCAGCAATTCTGAGGTCAAGGCAATCTGAGCGAGCACCTCAGTGTGGTGGAGTGACAAGGGTATCTCCTCAACCTGATGCGACTTACGACTCAAAGCATCCGCCACCACATTGGCTTTTCTAGGATGATAGTGAACTTCCAAATCATAATCCTTGATCAACTCTAACCATCTCCTTTGTCTCATGTTTAACTCAGACTGAGTGAAAATATACTTAAGGCTCTTGTGGTTAGTGAAGATATGTACTTTGTTGCCCAACAAATAATGCCTCCAAATCTTCAGAGAGTGAACTACAGCAGCTAGCTCTAAATCATGGGTAGGGTAGTTCACCTCGTGCTTCTTCAGTTGGCGCAAAGCATAAGCTATCACACGCCCTTCTTGCATAAGCACACACCCCAATACCGTCTTCAAGGCATCACAGTAAACATCAAAGGGCCTCTCAATATCAGGTTGAGCCAACACAGGGGCAGTGGTCAGAAAAGTCTTCAGGGACTGAAAAGCTTCTTCACAAGCTAGACTCCAAACAAACTTAGCTTCTTTTTGGAGCAGCTTAGTCATGGGCTGGGCTATCTTGGAGAAATCAGGGATGAAACGTCGATAGTATCCAGCTAGCCCAAGGAACTGATGGATCTGGTGCATAGACCTTGGAGACTTCCAATCTACTACATCTTGCACCTTGCTGGGATCCACAGAAACGCCCTTAGGTGTCAACACATGTCCCAAAAACTGCACTTGATCAAGCCAAAACTCACACTTGCTAAATTTAGCATACAACTGGTGCTCCCTTAGCCGAGTCAGTATTATCCGGAGGTGACGGGCATGCTCTTCCTCATTCTTGGAATAGATTAAGATGTCATCAATGAAAACTACAACAAACTTATCTAGCTTCGGCATAAAAACTGAGTTCATCAGGTACATGAAGAAGGCCGGGGCATTGGTGAGGCCAACAGACATCACTAGGTATTCGTATAACCCATACCTAGTAGAGAAAGTTGTCCTTGGTATATCCTGTGGCCTAATCTTGATCTGATGGTAGCCTGACCGGAGGTCTATCTCCGAGAACACCATGGCACCAGCTAACTGATCAAACAAAGTATCAATGCGGGGCAAGGGATACTTGTTCTTAACTGTTACCGCATTGAGGGGGCGGTAATCCACACACATCCGCAGTGTACCATCCTTCTTCTTCACGAAAATCGCTGGGCAACCCCATGGTGAAGAACTTGGGCGGATGAAACCCTTGTCCATCAACTCCTCCAGTTGCTTCTTTATTTCTGCTAGTTCTCTTAGGGCCATGCGGTATGGACGTCTAGAGATAGGAGCAGTACCAGGCTCAAGTTCAATGGAGAATTCTACCTCACGGTCTGATGGCAATCCAGGAAGATCCTCAGGGAAAACATCTGGGAACTCACATACTACTGGAATGGAGGTAAGATCAGGAATGGCTTCAGCATGGGCAGCAACAGGTAAGACCAGTTCTGAGGGTATGATGAGAGACATCCTATCCTTAGAAGACGAAAGCCATAACTCTACACTTCTTCTCCTCATATCCAATACTGCCCCATACACCCGCAACCAGTTCATCCCAAGAATAACATCAATGCCTTGCCCAGGCATTATCATGAACTGTAGACGGTAAGTGTGGGTGGCTAATACCAAACTTACTGTATCCGTGCGGGTGTTGATGAACATCTGAGAACCCACAGTACGGATCTTATAGGCATACGGTATAGCCACAAGTGATAAGTTGTGCCGCTCTA
>NW_027097032.1:0-40000 GCF_019320115.1 Miscanthus floridulus
CAAACCCCATGCTCATAAAGGAATGCGATGCACCATAATCAAACAACACCAAAGCTGGATGGGATTCGATGGTAAACATACCAGCCATAACTATCTCCTGATGCACAACCTGCTGAGCATCCATGAAGTGCACCTGACCGGATTTGCTGGGCACCTTCCTCTTGATGAAAGTCCTCTTAACCAGCCTGGAATTTGCAGACGGCTGAGCTGTCTACTGCTGAGGACACTCCCTAGCATAGTGGCCCTCCTTGCCACACTTGAAACAAGCACCAGGCTTGTTCTCAAATCCCTAACAAGGTGGGACCTACTGTCCCTGAGTCTGCTGGGGCTACACCTGCTGTTGAGGTGCCTTGTACTGAGTAGCGGAAGTCTGTGAGGTCTGCTGGGGTGACCGGAACGGAGGCCCACCAGATGGTTGATAGGACCCCCGCCTCACAATTTGCACCTTCTGAGTCTAAGGGTGGCTGGAGGATCCAGCTGCCACCCTCCTCCGCTTCCAATCCACCTGAGATGCCCGCTGAAAACCCTCAAGAGCAATGGCGGCGTTCATCAGAGCCCCAAAGGTCTGATAGTTCCCCAGGTATAGTTTCTCCTGTAGAGCAGGAGTGAGACCATGAAAGAAGCGATCGTTCTTCTTGTCATCCGTGTCCACCTGACTACCAGCATACTGAGCCAAGTGGTTGAACTGATTCACATACTCCATTACCGTCCTGCTCCCCTGATGCAACTCCATGAACTCGGTCACCTTCTGGTGGATAACGCCAGCAGGTATGAAGAACTTGCAGAAGGCGGCGGAGAACTCCTACCACGTTGCTAGGTGATCCGGCAGCTCTGCGGCCTAGAAAGTATCCCACCAGGCACCTACGGACCCCAAAAGCTGCTGGGACACAAAGTGCACCTTCTGCTCATTGGCCACTCCGAGCAGCCGAAACTTCTGCTCCAGCATGTGAAGCCAGTGCTCCGCCTCCAACGGATCGTCCGACGGCGTGAACGTGGGTGGGTGGGTCTTGAGAAAGTCCTGGTAAGAGGACTGTCCCTCAGGACGGCGAGCACCACCCCCATTCCCACTGTTGCCTCCGGGGCCTCCACGGGCGAGACCCGCGATGGCCTGTGCCATAATCTCCAAGGCACGAGCAGTCTCCTGTCGAGCAGCGGCTGACTCCCGATGAGCAGCCAACAACTCCACCATGACCTCCGTGGCGGACAGCGACGGAGGCGGTGATGGCAGCAGGAAAGGATGAGGAACCAAAGGTGGAACCTCCTGAGCTCCCTCGTTGTCACGCTCAAAGGCCCAAGCACTGTCACCATGGCCCTCGTTGGCCGCTCCCGAACTGGTGCTCCCACGTCCGGACCTCAGATTCATCTGTAAGAGAGACGAACCATCCATTAGGACACCCTTCCGATTAGAATCTAGGGATTAAAGAGATGGCAGCACATTTATTAAGGTATTCATTAAGTTAGTCCTACCAATTTACTACTTTCATTATACATGAAGGGGGACTCCTAGTTCAATAAGATGCTATTATATGATGCATGCTTCGACCTATACGTTCACTCAAGCCAGAATATAGCGGTGTTCGTAAAATTTTTGGCACCTCGCACACTCACTTTCCGTATACTAAGCGATTTCTTACGCAACGCAAGTCAGTGTACCTGCAGAAAACTGATTAGGTAAAACCAGTGCCGCTATCCTAGATATACCATATAGCTAGGGCTTATACTTATATAACTTAACTTAATCGCATCCTACTTTTCGCAAAACTTTTGTTGGTCAAACTTTTAGTTTTGTAAAAGAGTGAGGAACTCGTGACCATTATTGGCTCTGGTACCAACTATGGCAGAACCACCCGAAATAGCGTACTTACGGAGGCGCTCGTCTTCCACTGGACACTAAGCACCCCAAAAGCCACTACCGCGAGCGGTATCCGTCGGACACACCCCGAGGGAGAGCCCAAAAGATCCACATTTTTCCCAAGGATCCAATAATGAAAATGAGTTATAACACAAGTCCATCTCATACATTAGAGTTTCTTAAAAGTACGTTATTACAATACCAAATACAGAGTGCGAAATAATAAACAGCGGAATATTAAAAGATAACATCTAGCGATAAGATAACGAGGATTTCGTCTGAGCCCACCAGAAGAATCCCCCACACAAGGTACTCCTCAAGCATCACCTGCAACAGGGGTAAATAAACCCTGAGTACACAATGTACTCGCAAGACTTATCCGATAGTGGGAATACTTTCCCGACTCCAAGGAATATGCTAGGCTTTATGGTTGCTGGTTTTCTTTTAGCCAAAAGCAGTACTAATAGTGAGTCCTTATTGATATATTATTACTATCAGCCATATTAAGTTTTTATCTAGTCCATCTAGATAAGCACCTGTGCTACTTTCAAGCAAGAGTTGAGCAATCGATACTGTTTCTTCTCCTTTTCCACTTCCAGTTCTTACTACGGTGCTAGACCGCAGACAAGCCGTATCGGGTAACCTGGCGATTCGCGAATCAATGTGCCTAGCTAGGTGCCCCGAAGACACATGCCCCGCTTGTACCCCGGGCACAAGCGGGACTAACCCACCACTCTCTTATCCCGGGTGTCCAGGTCCCTGTCCAAACTTGGACTCCAAGCCCCCACCTCTAAATCCTGGACTCAGTGCGGTGGAAGGACCTCCACCACCTCCTCTTCCCATCAGTCGGTCTGGAAAGAGCCGGATCCGTGACAAGAGAGCAGCAAGTCTTCCCTGCGCCCATACCCAAGTATGTGCTCGGGACAAAAGTCTGTGACTTGCCTAGAGTCATATGCAACGACCGGTCCTTAATCGACACAGATAGGGAAAAAGTGTAACCAGGCTATGCCCTGTTGGCCGCAGGACACAACCCCTCACACCCACCAGTACCAAATCCACATCCCTGTCCGGTCACCATTTTTCCTTTCCATTATTTCATCATGATATAATAGCGTAATCACCTATTTGCGAGTAACGGCAGGTTACTCACGCTACCGACATCCTGAGCATAGCAGCTACTCGACCTGCACTAGTAGGACTCATGGTGGATATATCTATGCATGTAGTTTCCACAAAATGCCTGTACGTAAATGCATATCATATAAATATATTCAGTGATCATTTAAAAATAGGGGTTATGCACCGGGGCTTGCCTTGGGCAGGTGCCGAGTCAGCAAAGTCAGTACCAACAGGCTCCTGGTCTCCCTCCTGTGTGAAAAGCTCCTCCTCGTACTCCTCGATCACCTCGTCGTACTCCGGATCACCGACGGGTACGAAGTCTACCTGTTCGTGATCTACATGAAATGACGATGCAATGATTACACTATGGCAATAACAATTCTCAATGCAAAAGTACCTCTATTACATTACTAAGCGAGGTCTTCCTACTAAAGTCTAAGCTATATACCAGTACTACTAACATGTATGACCGTGTCCTACATTCATACGATGATTATGGATATTCATACTCCTAATGCCAGTTTATGATAAAGCAAGGATAATAACTACGGCATTAAACGACTCGTTCTATGGTTACCATTTTTACAGCAAGTATATAAATGCCTAAGGAACCTACGGTAATGATTTCAAAGCTAAAGCTATCGTCGGTTTACCACAACAAATCTTGCAATTAAAGATCGATATACCGCTAAGCTTTCTACTTCAAGCTTATGAGCCTACCATCCTGACCACTAATGGTGAACCAACTGTACTAACAGGTAGGTGACATTTTTTGCGAACCTAACAAACTTTGTTTCGCTATTTTTGGACAACCATGCAATTTACTACTAATTATTGAAGTTCAGTTCATAACCTAAATAGATAAACAATTTCTAATACAATGAAATAGAGAAAATGAAACCTCCTTGACTGGCCCACGACGCGTGGCCCGATCCAACTCGTCATCCCACCCGCGTGCGACAGCAGCCAGGCGTGCGGCCCACGCGGAGGCGCGGCCCAGATGGCCAACGGCCCGCGAATGGGAAGGCCTGCACGCGTCGGTAAAAATGCATGAACACCCCCGATGAACTCAGCATTTGCTATGAGCTTTACGGTACTGTTTCGCTAGTCTACCGTTTTACATCAGCACCCTCCCACTTCTTCTTCTTCACCGCGAGGAGGTCCCTGGCCATCCAGAGCATGCACCAGCGCGACGGCACGGCACTGGACGCCTACGTCGGCCACCTCGGCCCTCTCCATGCTAAAATAAAGGGCCGATACTCACCTACGTGCGAACACAAACCACCGGGTGGAGACACAGGCGCCGAGTCGTCGCAGCGAGCATGGACCACGACGGTGGGCAACCTGCAAGGACGGCGATGCTATTCTAGTGAACAACAGCACTGCCGGGACAAAACAAGGAGTGGACGAGTACCAGCGACTCACCACGGAACTGGAAGACGTGAAGAAGTGATCGGAGGTGGCTCAGGCCAAGCCGGCCATGTGCGCGCGATGAGTATAGCAGAGCACGGCAATGGCACGGCCGCGCCACGGGATGCACTACGGCGGTAGGGTCTAGGATAGGGCGAGCATGGTGACAACCGACGAAAGGGGAGGCTAGTGGTGCGAGGAATTTGACCGAGCTGCTTTGGTGGCGAAGAAAGCCGATGGCACAGCACTCCGGGTCTTAATGGCCTGAGAGCCCGGCCATTCAAAATTGGCGCACAGGACCGAGCTACAGGCTGCTATGAGGGGCGGGAAGGGTTACCGGCTGCCCAACGGAGCTGCGGGCAAGACCAATTTGGAACGGGGTGCAACCGCATCGGTGAATTGGAAGGAAACGTGGCGGCAGCAAGGGGACAGCGGAGCCAGAGGAGCTCACGGCGCAGCATGGCTCGTCTACGGTCGTCAACGCAAGGTACCGTCGTGCTTGGCCATGGGGAACCCTAGGGCATGCTCCTGACAGCCGTCCGCATGGCCGCTGCAGCAAACGACGAGCCTTGGCATGGCACGTCTACGGACGGCGCCAGGCAAGGACACGGCGGATGCAATGCCGAGGCGACAGTGCAGCGGTAGTCTTCTAACACACAAGCGGCCAAGGGGTCAACTGAGCAGTGCCGAGCGCAGCCGGTAGCGATGCGGATGCGGGACCTTGCCCGACCACGGCCACAGCGGGGCAGGGCAAGGTGCAGGCAGGGCACGGCCGGTGGTCCGGACGCCACGCGTCAGTTGGCGAGGTGAGCAGCAGCGAGGCAGATGGTCAGGACACGCGGGGCGTGCACGTGAATGGCGCCGTGAGCGCAGCCAAGCACGGCAGTGGCTCAGGCCCACGCGGCATAGCGCGCTGGCAAGCCGACCGGGTGGTGACCACGCCCAGAGCCCAGCTAGATGACGTGCACGACTTTTAAAGCAACTAGAAATTGCGTACACCATGTTCCAAATGCTAATCTAATTTCTCGATGCGAATAGGAGTACACCTAACCATCACCATCAGTCGCGACATTGTTCTACTTCCTAGGCCAATTGTTCTACAACTAATGCCGAAGATGGCCTCGTCGACCACTTCAAAGACGTACGCGGAGAACGTCGATCTGAAAGGTTTCGCGACGAACCCCAAACCCGATCCTCGGGACGTACTCGCTAGCCCTCCATGTCACCGACCACAACTTTTTATCGCCATTCACAAAAACGTTTATAACATTTTGTGTTAACCAAATTTTGATTCAGGTAATAAACACGTTATGTGACATGAAACATAACCTTTTTCTTTCTGTTTCGTAAAAATATTTCCAAGCCAAACATGGATTATAAAGCCCATCATACACCAATGCACATAATTCAGATGCTTACGAATTAATTCAGCAAAACGTTACAATGTAACACCAGGGTGTTACACAAGCTTGCTCCTCCGACCGCCTGGCCTACCCCACCATGCCCGGGGCAGGTGGGGATGAGGCCGGCGATGCCTCCAAAGGGTGCGGTGACTGTGTCCACTTCGCCTCCTACTCGCCAACAACATCCGAGCTTGCGGTGCGCTTCCTTAGCATGGGAACATCACCAAGCCTCTCCACCCCCTACTCATCACCAGCGGACGTGGCCATAGGCTTGCGATGCTCCACCAAGGTCGCGATGACCTCCCGGCCCCTCTCGTCCTTGGAGGAGATCACGTTGTCACCCATCTCCATGGGATCCTCTGACTCGAGCTCCGACTCGATGTTGCTCTTGTTTTCCTCGGCCCGCACACGCTGGGTGATCTCCATCTCCTTCTCATGCTTCTATCAAGCCTTCTCGGCTTTCTTCTTCTTCCTCTCAATCGCCGCCTCCTTTAGGGCGGCCTACCAGGCCATGTGGCAAGGACTTGTAAACTCCAAGTCCCTATGAAATGGGTGACTCGAAGTTAAGATACAGGAGAGGAAAAGGGGAAAAGAACACGGAGGAGAGGGGAGCATACCAGTTTGGACAGCTTCGCAGCATGGAAAGGACCGAGCTTTCCATCAAGGGTCTCTTTGGCCCTTAGCTGTAGCACCTAGTCGAGGCGACTCCAGACCTCGTTGTTCAGTAGCTCCACCAATGATGCACGGTCAGGATCCGTCGGGTCGTTGTACATCTACATCGGATGCGTCCTCTTCGCTAGTGGGGCAACCCAGCGGCAGAAAGAAGGTGTGGAACACCCATACCCCTCAAGTCCCTGTCACACCAGCTTTTGAAGCTCCACGCTGATAATCTCTAGCTTCTTGTTCTATTGGCTAGCGGGGCCCCACGACCAGCTCTCCTGCCTCTCCGGCCTCTTGCCGGTAAAAGGCAGGAATGGCACCTCTGCTGGGTTCCTGATGTAGAACCATTCCCTGTGCCATCCCTAATTGGAATCACAGCGGTGTACGCGGGGTACGAGCTCGATGCCCTTGGTTTCTTCTGTAGCGCTAAGGCCCCCACCGGCGTGACCCTGAGCGGCTTCCCATCCAACAAAGCTCACCCAGAGAACATCCACTAGAAGAAATCCACGTGCGGCTCCATCCCGAGGAAGGCCTCGCACACGATGACAAATCCGGTGATGTGCAGCACCCTAGTCGAATTGAGGTGCTACAGCTCTAGGCCCACTCATTGACCTACGCAGGAACTAGTGTGCGGGGTATCCTAACCCATGCTCATGGAAGGCGAGGAAGAAGACAACCTTGCCATCCCAAGGTTGCGGGAAATCTTCTCACATAGGAGCCCTCTAGTGCGCCACCTCCTTCGGCGGCAGCACCCCCTTCTAGGCAAAGGTGGCCAGAACTGACTCCCTCACAACAGATGACCTCTAGCTCAACATTGTGCTCTAGATTCATGAACAGATCTATGAGTTTTCTCCTCTCCCTCACTCTCCCCTTTTCTCTCCTAGGAACCGCCATGGCACTCAAACGCTCTTGGCGAAAAGGAAGGAGAAGAGGTGACAGATGAGGAATAGGTGAAGAAACGGAATGAAAGCCCTCTCCCTTTCCCTATTTAAAGGAAAAGGCACAGTAGTTGGGAAAGGCAAAAGGATTGGGGCAAAAAACCCTCTCCCTTCCCCCATTCAATGCGAACGAGATAGACAGGACGCGCCCTAACTACTGGGACGCACGCTGCCTAATGAGATGGCGCCTGGTCAGACGGGACATGGCCTAGGTATGGCCCACCACTACTGCATGCCGAACGTAAGAAACAAGGTGCAACTACGCGTAGGTGGCTCTCTGTCTTCCCAAGCGGGACTTGGAAAGGCCCAACTATGGGATCTCTGCCTAGGAGAGACCAACGGGCTTCCTGACAATCTGACGGCTCAAGCAAATGCCGAGAGACATGTAAAGAGTAGAGGGATGCCCCATGTGGGCCATGCCGACTCCATCATGAACGACGAGCGTGGATCCCGGTTGGACATATCGATAAAAGCTTTTCAAACCCCGTCACTCGAGTCATCAAGGTAACATTACCAAACCCCACTATTTCTTTATATGATTCATTCATTCATCTGCTATCATTCATACATTCATACACGCATTCACACATTCATCCATGCACGCATTCATTCATCCCATACATCCAAAGCATCGCATATGAGTTAAATGCATCACAATGCTCCGTGTTGCATCATGAAGCGGCAGTTGCCTCATTCAAACATGAGCACCGACCATCCGGGGTTCGAAGGCCGGCCCATGATGGGCTCAAGGCCACCTTGCATCAAATAGAGCCAGGGGAGAAAACACAGATGAGCCCCCAAGCGGCCCTCGCTTAGTCTGCTCTAAAGCAGACAGGGTCATCTCGACTTTCTCGTTCGATCCTAACATCGAGCCATGCCCACAGAATCTCCATCGAGGGGAGGCTAGTGGGCCACCTGGGTCGGTCTCCAGAATGACCTAGGCATTTACCGGGATATGGGTTAAGGAGCAGTGGAATACCACATGAGGGCTATGCTGACCCTGTCATGAACGATGGACCCAGATTTCACTCGAACGTGCCCGTTAGCGAGATCACCGAGCGCGTCACTCGAGCCATCGAGGCAAGCGACGTTAGCTCAGCCCCTCCGGTTGCGGAAACCATGGATGGGGTAACACACAAAACTAAACCAACCCCTATCGAGCCCAACGGGGCTCAGGGGCTCGGGACGCCCAAACACCTCAACATGACCTTGGCTGTGCCTGGATCCATGACTCCGACTCGCCCGATCCCTTGGCGCGCCTAACGTTTGGATCCGCAACTCCGACTTGCTCGATCCCTCATTGCGCCCAGCGCCTAGATCTGTGACTCTGGCTCATTCGATCCCTCGTTGCACCTAGCACCTAGATCCGTGACTCTGACTCGTCCGATCCCTCGGCGCCCCCGATGTCCGGATCATCGACTCTGACTCGTTTGATCCCTAGATGCCCCTTGGCGCACCCAATGCCCTAGGACCATGCTCCCTGAAATGATGGGTCAGAAACTAGGAAGAGGAGGCTACGCCCACCAAGATGCACGCACACACGCCCACTAACAAAAAACCCCTTGGCGATTCTGCCCGAATCACCTAGGGGCTCGGGGGCTACACCCGTGGGTGCGCTCGCGTGCACCCGCCGTCGAAACAAAAAAAATCCCCCGCTAGCAACACGGAACCCCCCAGCGATTCTACCTGAATTGCCCAGGGTCTCGGGGGCTACACCCATGGGTGCGCTCGCGCGCACCCGCTGTCAAGGCAAAAATCCCCTAGACGATTCTACCCAAATCGCCTAAGGGCTTGGGGGCTCCTGTCGGGTTCATAAACTCAGGGTCCCTCATGGACCTGCTTCCTAGCAAAAGCTCGGCCCGATAGACGACGTTGCGAATGACGCGCAACTCCTGGGCCAGCCCAAAAACCTAACGACAGGCCAGAAGGGCGATCCAATCTCCGACCAGAAGGCCTGGCTAAGGAGGAACGACGCTCGCTTCCGACTCTAGCCAGCCTCTTCGACCGAAAGGCCTCACTTCTGACTCCAGCCCACCTCTCCGATCGAAAGGCCTCACTTCCGACTCTGGCCCGCCTCTCCAACCGGAAGGCCTGGCCAACAACGCTTCTGACTTCAACCCGCCTCTCCGATCGGGGATACACCGAACCTCTACTTATAGCTCTCCTCCGACTAACGTAGTCGGAGCCGATTGGGACCAACCGACCGGGGACGCCCGCTCGGTGAGGACCATGAAATGGGCAGAGCAAGTAAAGCAGGACGCTCAAGTCAACCGCAAAACTAAGGACCGTACCCTATACACCTGTAGGACAGTACCAACAGGACATGTTAGAAGGGTGCCCTGCAACCTTCCAGGCATGTCAGAACGCAAGTAGTATAGTGGGCGCTGACGATTTGCCCTACAGTGTTGTAGGCGCCCACAATTCCCATACCAAGCAAACACGGTAAAATCCCCCCCACATGCCTCTGGGCATCGACAGTGTTGTGGGCACCGTTATTTGCCACACATGGTGAATACGGAAAAACCTCCCACATGCGTCTGACACAGACAGTGTTATGGGCGCCTACCATCATCTTGTACCTGACGGCGTGGGCAACAAGACTTAGTAGCATACGTACTCTCACTCACTCTCTCTCTCACTTGTAAAGGTCATCCCCTTCATCTATAAAAGGGGATGCGCTCTCTCCCAACAAAGGGATCAACCAGACAACAACTGAAACATTCTCCAACGATCTGAACGACCAAGGATTCCAACGAACAACAGACGTTCGAACACTTAACACATAGCGGAGCTCCTATCACTCTTGGCCCTTCAGACCATGGTTCGACCGAACCTCTGGCACCCCCATCTTACTCACTTCCGTTTGTAACCCCACAGCAAACTTCAAGCACCTGGGCTCAGGAATAAAGTCACCGACCGACTCAAACTGGACGTAGGGCACGTTGCCTGAACCAGTATGAACCCTGTGCCATTGAGTGCTAGGCCACATCTGATCACAACGTACGGCAAAACTATAAATATTTACGTGTTGGTCACTTTCTGTACCGACAGTATGTACCCTTTTTGGCCCACTAGAAGTCCAGTCTTAGAAAAATATATCTTTTTCATATGATCTCCGATGAAGATGAATTTTATATAAAATTATAGCTCTAGACAATATCTACAACTTTGTAGTTTTGAGTTTTTTTTTATATTTGAGGTCGCTATGATGCTAAAAAAATAAACAAAGTTTCACTAGTATATTAATCGTATACAAGCGCTTGTTGTCTTAGAAAAATCAAATCTTTCTTATATGGTGTCAATAGAGATACTTTTTATATTAGTTTGTTTTACGGGTTAGCATTCGACAACCATATTCGATATAATTCCACTCGAATTAGTTTATTTTAAAAATTCTCAATATTCTATAAGTTTGTGTTCGTTTTCGTGTCCAGCTTTACCACTTTCGTTTTTGTTTTTATATTTAAAAATAGAAGTAGAAAACGGTTGAAGTGTTATCGACCGTTTTCTCTGTTTTGGTCCTTAGTTGTAAGCCTTAGTGGCCTGCCATACTTGTTTTGGTTGTAGCAACCCCTTTGTGAAAAGCTTAACATGCAATTGACCTTTCTGTAGTGTCGAAGCTGCAACTGCAACCCGGTTGCGACTTTTCAGAGCTACATATATGTACACATGTGTAACAGTCAATGGTGCATGACCGGTGAGATGGACGGGTGGACTTGCAGCCACACGCAAGTAAACAAGCTAGCGGTCAGATGGCTTCAGTGCGTTTTGTTTACTTCTGTTGCTTTTCCGACACATCAAGCCACAACTCACAATTATTGTGCAATGTAAGGCTGTGTTTAGTTCGCGAAATGAAAATTTTTGATGTCACATCGGATGTTTCGGGGATATCGGAAGGGGTTTTTGGATACTAATAAAAAAAACTAATTACATAGCTCGCCTGGAAACTGCGAGACGAATTTATTAAGCCTAATTAATCCAGTATTAGCGTATGCTAGTTACTGTAGCACTTACGGCTAATCATGGACTAATTAGTCTTAAAACATTCGTCTCATGATTTCCAACCAAACTGTGCAATTAGTTTGTTTTTTCGTCTATATTTAATATTACATGCATGTGCCGCAAGATTTAATGTGGTAGTTTAGGGTGAAAATTTTTAGAAACTAAACCAGGCCTAAATGTAGTAGTAGATGCAGACTTGCAGCTAGCTAGATGCCGCTTAATTTGTTAGCACATCTAAATCTGGTGAAAAAACTAGGCCAGATATTTTGTTTTCTTCCTCTAATAAAACCCGCGATAAAGTTTTTGCTGCCCTTTCAAAAACTTATATATATTTATATATTTATTATATTAAGTGGCTCAAGCGTGTAAGCTGTCCGCTCATGTACTTTACTTTTTTTTTAATTACATGATACAATTCAGACACTTTAAAAACGCACACACTTACCCCTATAAATTTACCCACGTGAACCCAACCTTACCATATGAGCATCTTCGACGCAGTCACCCTTATGAACTCACGCGTGCAAATCCAACCATATCCCTATTAACATCTTGGAAGACTAGGCCGGCAAATTATTGAGATTGACGAAGTCACCACAAGCGCCTCTATCTACGGGAACGTCGTCTATCATGGAATATTCACTCCCACAGGGAGTCAAACACAGGACCTAAGATGCCACCTTAGGCGTCTCGTATCGACGGGAACGTCGCCTATCTTGAAATATTAATGCTACTGAGGCTTTTATAACCACCGGACTACGTACCCATTCGCATATACTCACTTCACTTCAAAAGTTCAAATTAACACGTTATTAATCCTAAGTTTCGAATGGAGCTACCTCCTTGGGCCTCCTTCTTCCTCGGCATCGTGCTGGCCATCGCGCTCTTCCTCGTATCCACTCTCCACCGCTGCCGCCGCCAGAACCCCTCTCGCAAGTACAACCTCCCACCAGGCCCTCTCGACCATGGCCGGTGATCGGCAACCTGAACCTGATCGGCCCACTCCCGCACCGGTCTGTCCACGAGCTCTGCAAGCGCTACGGGCCGCTCATGTCCCTGCGCTTCGGCTCCCTCCCCGTCGTCGTCGGCTCGTCCGTCGACATGGCCAGGTTCTTCCTCAAGACGCACGACCTGGAGTTCATCGACCGCCCCAGGACCGCGTCCGGCAGGTACACCGGCTACAACTACCCCGACACATGCTGTGGTCGCCCTACGGCGCGTACTGGCGGCAGGCGCGCAAGTTCTGCAAGGCCGAGGTGTTCAGCGCGGCGCGGCTGAGGTCGCAAGAGCACGTCCGGGCGGCGGAGGTGCGCGCCATGCTGCGCGATCTGTATGCCACTGGGCCGGCGGCGCCGGTGCGGCTCATGGACCACCTGTTCCAGTTGACCATCAACGTGATCTCGCTCATGGTGCTGGGCAAGAAGCACGCCGTCGGCGTCGACGGCGACGGTAGGTCGGCGGCGGCCGGTGGCTTGCCGGCGACGCCCGAGGCGTTCTAGTGGATGGGATCGAAGAGTTCTTCTTGCTGAGCGGCAGGCTCGATGTCGGGGACATGATCCCGTGCCTCAGCTGGCTGGATCCGCATGGGCACGTCAGGAGGTTGAAGAGGCTTAGGGAGATGTTCGACCATTTCCTGGACAATGTTGTGGACGAGCACAGCGAGCGGCGGTGGCGAGAGGGCGAGGAGTTCGTCGCCGCGGACGCGGTTGACCTGCTGCTGGAGCTCGCCGACGACCCCAACCTCGAGGTCCCGATCCAGCGAGATGGCGTCAAGGCATTCACGCTGGTACGTAAGACGTACACGTACTCCATTGTTAATTAGTTGGATGCTTGACGACGTCATGCATGTGCATGCTTGCAGAAGCTCCTCGTTGGATTGCCGGACACGACGTCGGTGACCGTCGAGTGGGCCATGTCGGAGCTCCTGAGGAACCCCGACGCGCTCGCGTCGGCCACCGAGGAGCTGGACCGCGTCGTCGGCCGTGAGCGCCTCGTTGTCACGGAGGGGGACATCCCGAGCCTCCCGTACATGGAGGCCGTCGTGAAGGAGACGATGCGGCTGCACCCGGTGTCGCCCATGCTGGCGCCCCGGCTGTCGCGCGAGGACGTTTCCGTGGGCGGGCACGACGTTCCGGCGGGCACGCTGGTGTTCGTGAACGTCTGGGCCATCGCCCGCGACCCCGCCGTGTGGGGGCGGACCGCCGGCGATCGAGTTCCGGCCGGAGCGGTTCGTCGGGAGCGGCGTGGACGTGAAGGGGCACGACCTGGAGCTGCTGCCCTTCGGGTCCGGCCGTCGGATGTGCCCCGGCATCTCGCTCGGGCTGAGGATGGTGCAGGTGGTGCTGGCCTACCTGCTGCACGGCTACGCGTGGAAGCTCCCAGATGGCGTCTCCAGGGAGGAGCTGAGCATGGAGGAGACGTTCGGGCTGTCCATGCCGCGCATGGTCCGGCTCGACGCTGTCGCGGAGCCCAGGCTGCCGGCGCACCTGTACGCCGGGCCATGATGCATGCACGTTTTGTTTGGTTGCTTCCTTTTTGTCTATCTCTGCGTATTTCTGGAGTACTGTACTGTGTACAGGCATGTGATGCGTTTGCTGTCTCGTCGTTTGTCTTTGTCCTTCGATGCGTGCACTTTATTCTGTAATTCGCACAATTATCTTCGGGGGTTTTAATTTTTTGTCAAAATTTCGCCGAATTTTTTCTAGATACTAGCAAATGAAGTATGATTTTTTTCTAAAAAATAGATCTAAACAAATATTAGTATAATTTATGACTACACATCTTTTGAATAGAAGAATATACAATAAAACAATACTATAGAAAATTTGAATCTAGAGTTATATAGCACATGTACTAGGGTATTGCAAAATTTCTGATTTTTTTTCGGCCACCACTGAAATTACTGAAAATCTCAAAATTTCACCAAAATTTGAACCTTTGCAAATAAAAAAAATGAAAGTAAAGGATATATTTTAACCTGAAACGGATATCTTTGTATCTTTTTTCTTTTTTGTTATTAAAATAAAGAGATACTATAACACATTCGAGTGTTCCTTTAAATTTTTTTTGGGGGGGGGGGGGGGGGGGGGGGCAGGCCAGCCAGGCAGTGGGAACGGCGGCAGGACGATGGTTAGGGTTCTGACAGCGTAAGAGGTGGCCAGGCTAGGTCGGGGCGTGGGCGGCCATGGCCATGATGGCGGCGGGGGAGAGGAGGGGAGAAGGAGGCCGCCGTGAGCATGTGGTACGGTCTCATCGGAGCTCCGCAGCAACGGCCGCCACGACAGAGCTCCAACGAGAACCTACCTCGGTACGGCGGGGCGAGGCGGCACGAAGAAGAAGATACGAAGAAAAAAATCAGGTGTTGGGAGAGCCCAAAACAACCGAGTGTTATACAGATTGATCCTAAAAACAATTCGGCCACCCCGAAATTACCGAAATTCATGAAATCGGACCAGAATTTTTTAGAGGCTTGCAAAAGAAGTATGTTTTTTTTTTAAAAAATTAGATCTAAACAAATATTAGCATGATTTATGACTACATATATTGAGTAGAATAATATGCAATATAGTATATAAATAATAGAAAATATGAGTCTAAATATAGTAAGTGTATTATTGTATTACAAAATTTCAGATTTTTCCATTCGGCCACCACCAAAATTACTAAAATTCGTGAAATTTCAGCCAAATTAGGCAGAAATTCTGAACCTTGCTTATCTTCACCGTATCACTGATTGGAGCAAATAATTACCGTACCATTACTTCTGATAGGACGACGACAGGACGTCATCGGACTCCAAGGTGTCTCTGGAGTGGCAAGGGGCCAGAATTTGGGGGCACATGCAAAGGTATTTTAGCACTGCATATTAAACCTTGGTGATATAAAAAAAAGTTTATTCGTCACGCCAATGCATGCCACTTGAGTAAGGAACTTAGGTCTTCGGTTGTTTCCAAAGATGCTCTGCTCGGATCTCTCTCTTATAAAAACGATCTCCACTGCCTTTTAATCTTCACATACAAGCTATCCACGTGTCATACTACACTAAATGCAACATTATCCACCTAATAAGTGCTACGACATGTTTCACTAAATCAGGGCCGGCGCTATATATAGATTTCACGGCCCTTGAACAATACGAAAGCAAAGGCCCTTTAGGCTTTTTTTTTTCAACTTCTAAAAGTCATGAGAAATCAATAAATCATATATTAGTACTAGTATGAGATAAATAGGAGCATGCATATAGTTCATAAAACACAATGTTTATACAATAGAAAAAACTAAAAGAAAAATAAAATAACTATTATGATTACCTCAAATAAGAAAATAATGCTTTGGGGCTTGCTAAAAATGTCCAAGCATTTCTTGATGCAAAATCATGGAGAACAATATCGAAATCAATGTTGTCCAAGACATCCTTCTCAATACAACGCATAGCCAAGCCGTTCAATCTAATAACATAGTTGACCTCAATAATTTTTTAATAGTTTCAATTTAGAGAAACTTCTTTCAGCTGAGGCTACTGTCACATAAACTGTTATGAGAATCCGATAGGCAATAGACACATTCAGATAACAATCTACAACTATCACAAACTGTAGAATATTGGTTGCTGACATTAAATCATCTGGCAAAGTCATTTGCAGCACTTGTAATGCAGAGATAAAATCATTTAACTCAACATCAAACTTGTTCTCATGAGGAAAAAGTTTTGACAAAATTAGTGCAACAATTCCCTAGCTCTGTATCATGCAAGGACTTCAAATTCTCCGAGTTGAATAAGAAACCAAACACTTTTTAATATGCTTTTAGCTGTTCAAATAGGCTAGTCAACGAAGCAATTGCAACGTCAACAATAACTAGAAAGTAACTAACTCTGAAGGACTCTATCATTAAAAGCTGTTCTTCTTCACTATCATCATTTTGTTCATCGGAATGCTTCTTCCTTTTACCTTGACATTTGGTTAGGAATTTTGGCTCTGTATCCAAATCAAATGCAATTGATTTTGCGGCTTCAATACTTGTGGGGGTATGGCCCCCGGTATCCTCAAGACAAGATATGGGTCGCACCATCAGAGGTGGCTCAACCCACAAGATCAAGGCGTGCACAACACTGATTGACGTGCACCGCAAGATATTGTATAGTACCAAATATGATACTTTTCTTGTAACCCTACCCCTCTAGAGTATATAAGGAGAGACAGAGGTCCCCTAGTCAACATCTGCATACACGCAATATCATACGATAGCTAATACAAACCAACAGACCACAGGAGTAGGGTATTACGTCACACAGACGGTCTGGACCTGTCTAACTCGTGTGTCTCTGTTGCCTTCTTATTCTTGATTACATGTTTCTCTACTGATCAATCTACTTTCGTGGGACACCCCTCGGAGGACTGCCGATGATATTTTGTGGACAATTGGCGCGCCAGGTAGGGGATTGCGTGTTGTTTCCTTGTTGAACAAGATGGTTTTTTCGTAGGCTCTTCGTCCCTCCCGCAGCCCGGGCAGATCTTCATGGTCGGATCCATCTCGTGGGTCATCAACGCTGATGGAGTCGGAGAGCTCATTGAGCCGGTGCAGATCAATGCTGCGCCGATCACCCCAACACCTGCGACTACAGATCCGATCTCGGAACCGCCTCCGAGGTCGCCTTCATCAACAACTCACCGTCCGCTTCCTCGCTACCAGAGGAGGCGGATCAACAACGACGATCTGATCGCATCCATCGATCGGGTTGGTCTGAAGCTCGCCGATTGCCTCACCATCGCCGAATAGGCTCTGGACACTCTGGTTCAGCGCCGACCACTCTCCGATCTAGATCTATCGGAGGCTACTCAGAAGACTCTAAGGGTTACAGCCCTACCCTTCGGACTCGCCAACGTCACTGTCGCTTACCAAGATGCCCTAAGGGGTAGATTCGCCGACCAGGTTGGAGACATCCATCCTCTCACCGACCAGATAGCGCCATACGCCGCCGACCAGATATTCTGTCTAAAGCTAAGTCATGCTTTATTCTTCTTCTAAATATTCTTCAGTCTCCGTATATCGCCATAATGTTTCTTCGAGCTATTTTCTCCATGTTTGCTCTCCAAGCGATTTTCTGAACCCCTGAACAAGTCATGTTGATGCTCGGACGCCTCTAGAGACGGCCCTGTCTCCGGCTCCTCCCTACACGTGCTACAGGCTCCGCGCTCTACGTTATGGGTGGTCGGCAGCAGCTCCTTGGTCATGCCTGTTCCTCCTACACGTGCACGGGCTCCGCACTCGATGTTATGGTTAATTAGCTAGCTAGAGCTGGAGACTCAGCTACACACTAACTGTTTGGGCGGTTTATATTAAATACATCTTCACACCAACTGATCGCCGAGCAACTTATGCTATTTCATCGCCATTGCTGATTTTTCTCCGGAGTTTATATATTTTTACATCATGTACTACCCGTTATACATATTTATATTGCAGGATCATCGTCTAGGTGGTCGGACCACCTGGCCTTCGGACTTCTCCACCGATCAACTGGTCGAACCGCTAGGTTCATGGACTTCGTCGCTGACCAATTGATCGGACTGTTCGTTGGTCACTTCTACTCAATGCTCACTTCACCGCCGACCAGTTGACCAGACTGTTCGTCGTTCATGCTTCATCGCTAGCTACGTCGGTTACTCCTCAACGCTCGAATTCTTCATGCTCGGGGACTAAGTGGGCACACTTCACCCCACTTCACCTTGCGTCGGACATCGCCAGCTACGCCGAAGACTCCTCGGTGCTCGGACATCGCCAGCTACGTCGGGGACTCCTCGGTGCTCGGACATCCCCAGCTACGCTCGGGACTCCTCAGTGCTCAGACATCACCAGCTATGCTAGGGACTCCTCGGTGCTTGGACATCGCCAGCTACGCCGAGGACTCCTCGGTGCTCGGACATCGCCAGCTATGTCGGGAACTCTCCGGTGCTCGGACGTCGCCAGCTATGCCGGGGACTCCCTTGGTGGTCGGATCTTGCTACGTCTCATCGGTGTGCTATCAAGCTGTTCCATGTTGTTCGGATCAGGGTGCTGATCTTGGGCAGCACATCTGGGGTCTTGATACGCATGTCAGACAACGTCGACAAGCTTTCAAATTTTTTTCTTTGACCCTGCTATAAGATTCATTCTTTATCTTCCAGCAGGCTCAGGGACTAAGTGGGCACACTTCACCTTACGGTGAATGTGCACTTTTCAATTCGGGGCTCTGCCTGTGGACTGGTTGCCTGCTCGGCCGGTCTTCTGCCTTTCTTCTACTTTCTGACCCTAGCACCACATGACTACGTCACCTATTATTAGGCTTGGAGACTAGCTGTGGGGGTATAACCTCCGGTATCCCTAAGACAAGACATGGGCTGCATCATCAGAGATAGCCTAGCCCACAAAATCAAGGCATGCACAACACTAATTGACGTGCACCATAAGATATTGTATAGTACCAAATATGATACTTTCCTTGTAACCCTACCCCTCCAGAGTATATAAGGAGAGGCAGGGGTCCCCTAGTCGACATAGCATACACGCAATATCATACGATAGCTAATACAAACCAATAGACCACAGGAGTAGGGTATTACGTCACATTAATGGCCTGAACCTGTCTAACTCGTGTGTCTCTGTTGCCTTCTTATTCTTGATTACACGCTTCTCTGCCGATCAATCTACCTTCATGGGATACCTCTCGCAGGACTGCCGATGATATTCTGTCGACAATACTAGAAGTAAAGCCTTCATCTCTATACTTTTGGAAAAAACGAGATGACCCCTTCAATTTGTTTGAGAGTAGCATCCATGCATGTAAACAATATTAGACTGCAACTTTTTGCTCAACTTATTTATAGTAAATAAAACATCATGCCAGATAACCAAACCAACTAAGAAATCAAAATTCTCAAGTGTAGTTACCAATGATCGAGCATCACTCACTGCCCAACTGATTCCCTGTGTCTTGTGTGCTTACACGAATACGCTGCTAGGTATTGCTGGAGCTAATTCTTCCTTGGGTTAATTTCTAGCAAGCGCTTTTGGACACCTTTATGTTTTCCCTTCATATTAGAATCATTGTCATAACCTTGACCTCTCACATCATCAATGATCCAACAGTACATTAAAAAACCTAATCATGATGTGTCATCAACCTTTATGAACTCTAGAAAAAAATCGTCCACTCTCGGAATTCTACTTGACATATATTGACACAACGCACAATTAGAGTCATTTGTTTTTCATGTCTTACATCAGGGGTACAATCCAAGATAACAGAAAAGTACTTGACATCCTTAATGATCTTTAAGATATACCTTTTCGCAGCATCAACAAGAACAAAAAATAACTTGTTCTGAATATTGTGACCAATGTAATGATGATGGATTTTGTTATTTTGAATGCGTCTAATGTGTTCTTGAATCACAGGATCAAATTCCGCAATCATTTCAACTATTCCTAGAAATTTCCATTATTATTTTGATAAAATTTCTCACCATTTGATCCTCTCGAAAGGCCAAACTATGTTTAGCAAGAAACTTCACAGTAGCAACTATCCTTACCAAAACCTATCTCCAACACTCTCTTTCTTTTGCAATTTCCCATTGCATATCATCATCAATTGTTTGATTTTTGCTTAATCTCAGCCGAAGTTCATTCCATGTATTCATGTTTGTTAAATGCTGAACACTACTCTCATGTTCCTTGAGTCTCCCACTAAGATGCTTCTAGCCGTCCCTCAATCCATCCGATGCTAGCAAAGACTTGCTTTGATTTGATTTGAACAACTTACAGCAAAAACAATATACTTTGTTCACATGTTTAGAGTAAACCAGCCACTTTCTATCAACAATCTCAGCATTACTTAACTTTCTGGAGTAGTTAGGGTATGAAAAGTGCCTACCAAGTGCATCCTTTGGAAACTCCAAATCCAATTATCTCACAGGCCCCTTTTCAATTAAAATATCCCTTTGGTATTGTCCAGATTATCCCATGTTCTTGGATCATACAGAGACAAAAGAGAATCTTCCTGTTCATCAACATTTGGATTTTCAGTACTAGATGAAGGCTGGAAATTTTGTGGAACATTGAGTTAATATCGTTTCGCAATATATGGTTTTTGTTTTGGTCTACCACTCGAAGCTGTTTTGTTTTGGGCAACACGATGAGCTAATGAGGCAGGAGAGTAAGTTTCGTCCAAATTGGCCCTGTGGCTCTAAAACGACTTGTTTCAGGATCCTATTGCTCCCACCGTCCAACATTCCAACGGCATGTTTTTGGGAGCGGAGGGAGTATTGTTTTTAATTAATTTTGCTATTGTGTACAAGTGCATGTATGGTTTTAGACTAGCTTTCATGGTTCAAACGATTCCTTAACAAACAAACAAGACGACTAAGGCTCTATTTGGTATAGCTTCACCAACAGCTTCTGTTTTTTTTTTGCCAAACGAGATGTTTTCAAAACAGCTTTACCCATGTATCTATTTTGTTCTCCTCTCATAAAGACATGGAGTGGGATGAAGTTAAAAAAACTAGCTTATCTTAGCTTCACATGACACAAGTGGACCCAACACCTGCCCATAGTCAGGTTTGCCCCCCCAAATCGTACTCTCGTGTGCGGGTCTGCCGCTGGAGCGCATGCAGCGCGATTGGTGCAGGTTGGGGACTGGGGTTCGCCGCCGCTTGGGCGCGCTGCCGTCGAAGGTTGGGGCGCGGCCATGCGGGCTTGCCGCCGCGTGGGCGTGCGGCCGCCGGAGGTCGGGGTCGGGGCGCGGCCGCCGGGGCTCGGGGCACGATCGTCGGGGCCTCTGGGGCTCTCGCCGCGCGAGCAGCCTTCGGGGCTCTCGGGTGTAGCCGCCGGGGCCGCTGGGGCTCCCGCGTGAGGGAGGTGAGGAGCGGGGGGCGTGGGTCCGGGGACGCCGCCGTGGGGTGATGGAGGTGCGGAGGTGGGAGTTGCGGGCGCTGCCGGTGTGTGGCCATGCAAAGGAGTTGGAGCGCCGCCACCGGGCCATATGCGAGCATGGGTGCCGCCACCATGCCGGGTGCTGAGTGCCGTCATCGGATCGGAGAGGAGCGCGTGGCGCGAGGATCATCTGGATCCCGTGCGACTACGCGAGCGGCATCAGGAGGAAGAAAGAGACACCCGTGGGGAGACGAGAAAAAATAAAAAAAATAAAAGAAAATGGCAGTATAGTCATTTTATTGTTTTGGTCTACCACTTGAAGCTGTTTTGTCAAACGGGTTTCTAAAATAGCTTTAGCTTCACTAAAAAGGTTATTTTTTAATCTAAAAAAAAATCAAAAGACAGCTTCAATGGTGAAATTTGCCTAATAATACACGAGCGTTTATTTTAGCTGTGTATGGTTTTTACCGCATCGCAGCCGTCATAAATACCTGACATTATGCATTACTAGCTAGCTAGCATAGCTCTCAACAAAACGTTAACCATTGTAGAAGGAATTGCTAGTTATTTTCTTTATTTGAATTGTGGATGAAGAATATATAACCGCCAAGAAGCCGTCCATTGCAACAACCAAGTTAACTGTTTTATATGAAGTCGTACTATGATTATAACCCAAGAAGCTAATTAAGACACATATAGCCAGGTTATTACACGGGACGGGACAGAAGAAGCAACGGAGCTGTCAGCAAAACAAATTAATCGCCAGGGAAGTGTCACCGACCCGCTGGAACCTGTTGGGCTTGGGGGCGCGCGACGAAGCATCAGGGGGAAACACGATGTGGCTGCCACCTGCCATGGACGCCTCCCTGCGATGCGGCCCTAATGCTGTGGCAAACTTCACCTCGCTTTTATCAGCTGCATAGAGAGAAACAACGAACAGTCCATTCCTGTGGCGCTACTGATGCCCTTTGCTGCTGCTAGCTGCAGACGATCGAGCGGCTCCCCTGCGGACGAGTGGCGCTACCTCATCACAACAGCATGCTCGATCTAGTACTGTGATGCGCCTCTGATGTGCCTTTCTGCTGTATAAATAGACCCGAGTGTCACTCCTGCTTGCCAAGCTACATCAGCATCAGCTGCAGCGAGAGTATAGAGGGATAGCGTGGCAAGGGCTGCAGAAGCAGCCTTAGTTAGTTAGCTGCTCGCCAGGGACGACGGCGAAGCGGCAACGACCAATGGCGTCCTCCAAGCAAGTGCTGCTCCTGGCCGTGGTCGCCGCCGTCGCGTGCCTCGCTTCGCTGGCCTCCGCCACGCAGTGGGTGGTCGGGGACGAATGCGGCTGGAGGGCCAAGTTCAACCAGACCGGCTGGGCCGACGGCAAGACGTTCGTGGTCGGCGACACCCTGCGTACGCACGAGATTATCGAAACTAACACCATCACCATGCACACGCACTTAATAACCCCCATTATTGTTTCGCAGTGTTCAAGTACCCCAAGGGGAAACACACGGTGGTCCAGGTCGGCGAGGAAGACTTCGCTACGTGCAACCATGACGACGACGACGACAACCAGCTTGGGGTCTGGTGCTCCGGCAACGACGTCGTGCGGCTCGACAAGCCCGGCAAGATGTGGTTCATCTGCACCAAGTGCAACCACTGCCTCAAGGGCATGAAGCTCGCCATCGACGTGGTCGACGACGACGACGTCGCCGCCCCACCCCCGCCGCCGGTGATCACGTTCCCGTTCCCGGGAACTGCCCCACCCCCACCGCCGCCGAGGTCTGCGGCGGCCATGAGGAACCTGGTCGGCGGCGCGGTGGCCGTGGCGGCGGCCGTGCTCGCGGCCGCGCTCGTGTTCTAGGGCTGCCCTCTCCCTTGTGACCGTGCATGCACATGCACATGCACATGCACGGTTGCAGTTACTTGGGGTTTGCTTGGTTCATGACCAAAACTTACCATGCCAAAGTTTTGACGGCCAAAAGTTGGGTAAAAAAAGTTGTCAAATATTTGGCAAGCCAAATATGAGAAGTTGACAAGTTTTGGTAAGTAACTAAATACTAGTCAAAATCATGGTTTACCAAATTCTTAGTTTGGTAAATTTTGGAAGTGAACCAAGCACACCTTTGCATTGCATGACTTCGTTTCCAGTGTGGTGGGAGGAGCACTGTTTTCGGTTTGGATTTATTTACTGCTGCTGTTCGTGCTTGGACTAGGCAGCATTAGCAAGAGAGTTTAGAGCTATATTTATGTATCAGGGGCCTGCCTAGTCATGTGTCCCACTCAAGGGTGATCCTTTTTTTTTTTGCAAATGTGTTTCAGGTGATCTGAGTTTGTCAGTCTGCTATATTGCTGGTCGGCATTAAAAAGTCCATTCTAATAAAGGTTAACTCTTCCTGTTTTATTGACTACAGATATAAAATCAGAGTGTGCGTGCGCTTGTGCAGCGAATACTCTCTCAATTCCAAGTTATAAGTCATTTTGGCTTTTCTATATTCATAGTTTTTACTATGCATTTAGATATACGTTTAAATACATAGTAAATAGTATATATATCTAGAAATGCCAAAATGTTTTAAATATTTGGAATGGATTGACATTTCATATATGTTTTTACAATCCATGTCCATTTCATAATCGAAGTCCATATCAGGAGTAACTGCTACTATCTTAGCTCTGCTCATCAGGCGATCGACAAGACTTTAAAAGCAAGTGTCAAATATGTGTACAATTTAGTCACGGTTAGGACATTGATGAGTTGTAACAGATGTCCAAGGACATAAATTTGGATCATATGGGTCCTCAGAGCATCTACAACAGGGCCATCAAACTAGCTAGCCCCCTAAACTAAAATTTGAGGGCTTACACAAAAAAAACACAATTCCAATAGGGCCTCTACTCAAGCCCTCAAATTTGGGTGGCCCTCAAACTAGCCCTGTTAGCCTCCATCCTGCAGTTGGCTATTTTTCTCGCTCCCGCGCCCGCTCTCTTCCCTCCCCGTGCCCTCCACTCCCCAACGTTTCCACCAAGCGCCGTCCAAATCCAGTGAGGAAGGGGCCGCTGGACACCTCCTGTCGCAACGCCCCCTCCTCTGTCCAGTCCGGTGGGAGCCACTCCTCCTGTGTTTGGATCCCGTCGTGGTGCCCCTCCTCCTGTGTCCTACCTCCTTCTCCTTTGCCTCCGATCGGAGCTGTCGCTCCTCCCAGGCCGCAACCCTGACAAGCCTAATGGCACGTGGCTTCCCTGATGTGGCCGCCATGATTTCCTCCTACGGCGAGCGGTGAGGGCATGACGAGCTCCTCCTCCAACGAGCGGTGCCCTCGGCCAATGGCTCCCCCGGCGAGGCTGCTTCCTCGACCAGTCGCTTCCCCACGTGAGTGGCGCCCTTGGCCAGCGCCTCCCACGGCGAGGACATTCCCTCGACCAGCAGCTCCCTCGGTGAGCCCGCTCCCTCGACCAGCGACTCCCCCGACGGTCCCTTATGAGACGGTCCCAACCCCGTCGAGGCTGCGACAAGCCCTGCCGAGCCCGCGACAAGTGGCTCCCCTGGTGAGCTCCTCCCCTCCCTCTACATTGAGATAACTTAGATGATAGGTAGAACATTGAAGAAGACTAATAACTAAGAGAAAATTTTCTATTTGACACTATAAAAACTTGTTTTCCTATTATTTGAGACCCAAACTTAAATCTTTCCTATTTGTCCCCTCTTTTATTTTTTCTTTCCTATTTGAAACTTCTTACTTTAGAGTGGTAACAATGTTATGTCTTAGACAAAAAGACTGTTTTGCCCATGTTTTATTTCCGGTCATCATGAACTTTTCGTCTGGAACTTAACACCATTACAACTCTAACAAGTAACAGAAGCGTCTAACAGGAAAGGAAAAATGAAAAGGGTGACAAATACGAAAGATTTTATTTTTATGTGTGAAATAGGATAGCAGAAGTTTTTCTAGTGTCAAATAGGAAATTTTATCAATAACCAAACTCCAGCAGGCCTTGGCAATGCAAAAACAATAAATGAAGAGATGGTCTAAAGCTTCAACAATGTACACATAGAACACAGTGCAAGGTCGAGATGACGACTAGAGGGGGGTGAATAGTCATTTCTAAATTTAATAGCGTCGGCTAACCGAAACAAATGCAAAATTAAAACAATTCGGTCTAGTCAAGACTACACCCCTCTTCAAAGTTCACAAGCACCTTATAAAGATCCTAGTTAGGCAACAAAGGTGTCGGACTAGCTAGAGCTCACCTATCCAATTCTAGGAGCAAGGTCACATAAACCTATGCCACTAGTATTTCAAACAACTAGGGAGCTCCTACACATGCTAGTAAGCAAAAGCATAAAGCCAACTAAGCTCACTAGCAATGCTCAATAACAAGGCAACCAATGCCAAATTAGAGAGCGCAAATACTTAGCTACACAAACTAAGCAATGCGACTAACAAGGTTACACAAACCAAATTAGCCACACAAGGGAGCTACTTCTATGCTACACAAACAAGAAGGTAACTAGTGAGCTATACAAGCTAACTAATTACAAGAGCAACTACACAAGCACAATGTATATGAAAGTAATCACTAGCTTGTGTAAGGGGATTGAAAACCAATGGGAAGAACAATATTGACATGGTGAATTTTCTCCCAAGGTTTACGTGCTTGCCAACATGCTACGTCCCGTTGTGTTATTCGCTCACTTGGTGGTTCGGCGGCTAATTAGCATCACCCGCCAAGCCTGTATGTCGGGCACCGCAAGAACCTACCCCGAAAGTGAGGGTAGCTCAATGACACGCTCAACTAGAGTTGTTCTTCGTGGCTCCCATGGGGCGAGCATAATGCCCCTCACAAAGCTCTTCTCCAGAGCACCGCACAAGCTTCTTGCGGGCTTTGACGGAGACCACCACCAAGCCGTCTAAAAGGTGGCAACCTCCAAGAGTAACAAGCACCACCGGCTTACAAGACGACCACCTAGTGTCACTCGATGCAACCTCACAATGCAATCACACTAGAATCGCTCATTCACTCAATCAGATGAACACTATAAAGCTAGAGTGAGTTAGAGGGCTTCCAAGCACTACCACATAAGCCACGAAGGTGCTAGTGTGCTCAGCACTAGCCATGGCCGAGACCACCTTCTATTTATAGCTCCCACAAAAATAGAGCCGTTGTACCCCTTCACTGGGCACAGCTCGGGGTGATCGGACGCTCCGGTCAGATCGACCGGACACATCCAGCCAGCGTCCGGTCAACGGATGTCTGCCACATCATCCCTGGATTCAAATACTGAGCGCCCGATCTCAACGGTTAAGTTGCGATCGAACGTAGCATAGTGCCAAGACCGAACGCACCTCTACCGAGTCCGGTGGTTTCCAGAGAGGTTCCATTCAGGACCGGACGCGTCCGCTGCTGCACGACCGAACGCAGACCAGCCAGAGTCTGATCATTTCTAGAGAGCTCCCCGAGCCTCTGTTTTGTGACCAAACGTGTCTGGTCAGTCACGATCGGACGCAGCATCAGCGTCCGGTCATTCTACGACTACCATGCATCACTGTTGTTCCTCATGCCACCACATTAGCGTACGTCAGCACAAACCGAACGTAGACCCTAAGCGTCTGGGGCCAGCATCCGGTCACAAGACCGAGACCCGTGCGCACAACTGCTGCTACTGACCGGATGTGCCGATCCTGCCAATGCCTACGTCCAGTCACTCATAGAGACCTCCTTTCGCCTCCATTTCTTCATCGAGTTGATCCACATCAACTCCAACTTCTTGTCCTTTGTAAATGTGCCAACACCACCAAGTGTACACCACCATGTGTATGTGTGTTAGCATTTTCACAATCGTTTTCCAAAGGATTAGCCACTAAACTTTCCACGCCACTCGATCTTAGCGACGATGCAAAAGTTAGATCACTTGAGTGGCACTAGATGACCGATGTGCAAACAAGTTTGCCCCTCTTGATAGTATAGCCATCTATCCTAAACCCGGTCATCAACTTCTCTACACACCTATGACCGGTGAATTAAAATGCCCTAGGTTATACCTTTGCCTTGCGCATTCCATTCCATCTCATCCAATGTCGATGCAACACATGCACCAACACGATCAACAACGATATGATCCACTTCATATCATCACGTGATCATATTGGTTCATCGATCTTGACTTCACTTGCTTTTCACCGTTGCCTTCATCCATTGGCGCCAAGTCTTGCTCAAGCTTCACCGCCACACGGTCCATCGCTCCAAAGCCTCCGACTTGCTCTTCACGCTTGCAACCAGTCCATCAAGCCAAGTCTTATCTTGATCTTCTCTACCTTGATCACATGACTCAATGTCATGTCTCATGTGCAATGAGCTCCTTCATCATCACATGTGTGAGCTTTGTAACATCTCCGAGCCATTTCCACCTTCATGGCATATGTTGCTCACACACATGTACCTGTAGACTAATCACCTATATATCTCACATAAACACAATTAGTTCACCTAGGTTGTCACTCAATTACCAAAACCAAACAAGGACCTTTCAATCTCTCCCTTTTTGGTAATTGATGACAACTCTATAAAGATATTGAAATTAAACTCTTTTGGATTCATGTTGCTTGCCCAAGCAATTTTACCATGTGTAAATGATTTTGGACAAGTACCACAAACTTGAAACTGTAGTATTAGCTCCCCCTACATATGTGCTAGAGTGTTTGGTTTGAAGTTCACACATATGCATAGATTGGAATTGTGGGAGAGTAATTACTACCAAATAATGCTAAGGTGTATAGAGTAAACCTTTGAAGTGTGATATCAATCGGAGTTGCACCTTTAAGTTCATCCTTAGCACCATGGTTAGCTAGATATCACATGAAAATCAAAGCACTAGATACCTCGTGAGATTAACATTAAAAACAAGGTACTAGCATTACTTGAAAACATACCAAGTGTCTAGCTATCATCCTATGCATGCTAGTTTTCATTTCATCAATCAAATTCTACAACTAGCATACATCACAGAAGCATGCATATTGAAATTAAACGCTTATGCAATGCAAGCAAGCACATGAATATGCACATATCAAATGCAATCAATCAAAGTTCATGAGCTTGCTCCCCCTACTTGTGTGCTTCTCTTGTCCAAGAATTTTGATCCTTTCACATCCTTCAATGTTGCTCCCTCTTTGTCCATGTCCATGTCCAACCTCTACTTCTTTGTCTCAATTTCTCCCAAACCTTTCATATCTTTATACAATCTCTCCCCCTTTGTCATCAATTTCCATAAAAGGTGTGCTTCTCATTGATGCAAGGGTTTGCATTTGGGGTAGATGGTTGAGGCTTGAATCTTGCATTTTTATGGACATCACTTGATTATTGGAATGACACCACTTGTAGCCTTTGTAGATACCACTTTTAGATACCACTTGTAGGGCTTCTTGTGATACCACACATAGGATCTTTGACCTTGATACCAATTTATGGGACACCTCCCCCTATGTGATAGCATGGGTCATCCATTTGATACACTTGAGCTCTTGTAGGTGAGGGATGCATTCTTCATTTGATGATCACTTAAAGTTGAGGATCACTTGTGGAACCATCGTCTTGCATGATTGATACCACATGTAGATGTGATACCACTTGAAGGAATTTTCTAGTATGTAACCACTTGTTGGATTTATCAATAAACACCATTTCTTGAATATTTGCTATCTTCATGAGTACCACTTATAGGATATCACTTGTGAGTTGATCTAGACATCACTTGTCAATTCTTGATGAAACACTTGAGTCTAGACACCACTTGAAATAAACAAACTAGATATCCATTTGCATTATTGTCTTGTGCTTGTACTCTTGTTATTTATCATGAGCTTCTAAGTTGACTTGAACTAAATTGATTTGTCTAAGCTTCCAAGTCCGGTTTGAACCAATGACAAGCTTCTTCACACCTTTAACAAGGGTTATCTTGCCAATGTTGTACTTGTAACTTGTTAGCAATCCAAATTAAATCAAGTACTTGGGTTCACTAGCTCATGAATAAATTCATATACTAACCACTAGGTCAATTAATCATTCAAGCAATAGTGGTAGACTTATGAATTTAAAACTTTCATTTGTTATGCATGATCCTATGAAGCATGTACTATATGCACTAATCGCATACTAGTAAGGGATGAAATGATCATGCACATTCCAATGATACCTTTGCTATCTTGGAGTAGAGAGTAGTCACATAGATTCCAATTCATTACTCCAATAGCAATGTGAAGTCCAATTATAAGTTTGGTGAAGACCAATAGATACTATTTTGAATACCATTCTTCACCCATATGAAATAAATACCACTTATGATCAAGTGCACTTTCTTGTTGTGGTTAGCTTGCTTTATATTTTGATCAATGCTTGCATGAGAGCATCAACGTGAGAATACCACTTGAAATATCATAATTAGCTCTCTTTTGGATGTTGCTTGCTTTTCTTGATCAACCCTTTTGATTGCTTCAACTAAGCATATCAAATGTTCCTCGGATCACCACTTCCATGTTAGCCTTCCAAGTACCACACTTGGTTTACTTACACATAGGCAACAAGCCCCTACACTAGGGAGAAGTGACCTCTCTCCAAGAACCATTCTTGACACTCACTTGAAATGAATTTGTTGATTGAACAAAGTGATAGACTTAATTTGATGAGTAACTTTGATTCCTTCTTTAAGTGCATTTCTTTTTATTAAATGATTTCTAATGGTCACTAGAACTTAAACTTCATCTTTATCTTAAGTTTGATCTTGATCTTCCAATTTGAGTACCAAATGTGTGCAAAGTACACTTCCACAATCAAATGCCCTTGTACTCTTTGCTTGTCATGCTTCTAGATCATATCAAAACTAAACTTAGGTGCCTCAATTACTTATAAACATGTTTCCAACTTGAGGACCTTTCAATCAAAGTTAATCCAAATAAATCCAATAATTGTCACTTTTCTGGCAGATTCTATACTCTTCAATGAAAAATGCATATCTCCCAAAGTACAAATCCAAATACCACAAAATTTGGTGGAGATGTGCTTTACTAAGTTATCTAACAGATGTAAAAATTTGAGATTTATTTGATCTCATATGAACTGCCAGGAATCAGATCTTCCACCACTGCTACATGCTGAAAACTGCTGCACTATAGTTGACAAGATCCACTCTAAAACCGAAGCATCTTTTAT
This sequence comes from Miscanthus floridulus, assembly GCF_019320115.1. Classification (NCBI taxonomy): domain Eukaryota; kingdom Viridiplantae; phylum Streptophyta; class Magnoliopsida; order Poales; family Poaceae; genus Miscanthus; species Miscanthus floridulus. Next base: position 30,498 of record NW_027097032.1, read on the forward strand.
CCAATTCTCATGAAATTTGTACAACATCTTATACCATAATTCTAGAGCATGTATATTAATTTTTTATGACAATCCAATAAGTTTTGATCACTCAAACATGGCTAAGATCATAGCTAGCTCAGATTTTGCAATATAGGACATATTTTAACTATTGAGCTATACTTCATCAAATATGAATCAAACTTGAAACTAACTTGTTTGAATACTTCCATAAGACATATATCCATTCAATTCACTTACTAAAAGTCATATCATGAATTTATCCAATATGAATCAATCCAAACTTGATTACTAAGCAATTATACATTCAATCATCTTATAGCAAGCAACATTGCATATTTATCCAATTCAATCAACTCATATGCACCCAAATGAAATGATCAACAAGAGATATACCTTGGTTAGCTCATGATCATCCAACTAGCAAGCTTCAACTCAATTATTTGCAAGCCATCAAATATATCCAATGAATCATCCACAACTTGAATATGACACTTGTATGTTGATAGCATTTGGACTTCACACAATTTTCACTTGGCATTGGGTTTGGATGTGCACTAAGCTTCATAACTTGACTCAATATGTGATGAACAATGTGAGATCAATTGAATCAAGCCTCCAATGCCATGGTACCTACGATCATTCATCCACTTTTTGATGGTACCCAAACTAGTTTAGGTCCTCTCAAGTTAGGTGCAACATACTTAGGCATAGCCTTAGTATGAATAGAGGGATGTTTTGCAATTGCAATCAATGAGGTACCATTGCCATACTTTCTAAGCACATCATGATCATCAATTGAAATGGGCTTAGAATTTTTACCTAGGGGACATGAATGAGCCATGTGTCCTCTTTTCCGCCATGAGTAGCACTCTCTTTGCTTGAGCCTTTTCTTCCTTGCTCATGTTATGCTTCTCATTGCCTTGCTTCTCCTTATTTGCTTGAGCCTTCTTCTCAAGCTTGTTTGGATAACCCAAAGCTAGGTGGCCCAATGTGTCATAACTATAGCATCTCATGTGAGCAATCTTCTCTATTTTCTCTTCTTTGTTTTTGCTCATTTGGTTTGCATCTTGATTCATCCTTGGACGCATTGCTATTTCTCTTGCTTTTCCACCCCTTCTAGTTTTCTTCTTCTTTATCATCAAATCACTACCATCATGGTTGATCTTGATTTGCTCTTGGGGTATCTTTTCTTGCTCAACTTGTGGCTTTGGTTGAGGCTTCACTTATTGCTTCACCAATTGCTTGGTTGGGCACATAGAGGTGAGATGACCCCATGTGCAGCACTTAAAACACTTAACATGCCTTAGCCTCTCTTCTTCTTTCTTTAACTTGAGCTTTTCTTCATTGGGGCAACCATTTGCAAGATGTTCCACTTCATGGAACTTGAAGCACATGAGATGAGAGAGCCTTTCTTTTTCTTGCTTCTTCATCTCTCTTTCATATCTTTTCTTTCCCCATCTCTTGCCTTTGATGTTGCTCTTGTTGAAACCAATGCCACTTTTGTCACCATAGCTTCTTTGATTCTTCATCATATGCTCAAAGGTGACTTTGGTGTTGTAGCACCTCTCTAACTTGTTGCTCAAGTTCTTCACTTCACTTTTGAGCTCATTGTTCTCCTTCAAAATGTTAGTCTCACAAGACATAGAAGTAGAACAAGCATCTATATGTGAAGAGTATGGCATATCTAATAAATCATCACAAGAGGTGGATACATACTTCTTGCCTACATCACAAGGGTTAGCAATAGTATGTGATTGATCATGTGACCCATGTGATGAGCTCTCACTAGTTTTAGATTTTTCATTTGAAAGTTCTTTAGTGAGAAAAGCATGGTCTTGTACCAAGTTATCATGAGTAACACTAAGTTCCTCATGAGCCAATTTTAGCTTCTCATGTGAACAAGTAGTAACATAAAGTAGATGCTTTTGTTGTTCACATTTGTTCTTTAGAAAAGAATTTTTGATTTTTAATTTCTCGGTTTTAGCCATATCTTTTTCTAAAGACTTGATCATGCAACCATATCTATCTAGAAGCTCCTCATATGAATCAAGATCAATCACATTTGCATTAGATACCTTAGTGTCACCTTGTGACATGAAGCAATGTGATGTAGTAGATGAGCTTGTAGTAGCAACGTCATCCAGGCATGATCCATCATTATCACCATCAAGTGTGCACGAGGTAGCATTGTCATTTGCATCACTTGTGGCATCATCGTCAATCTTGTCAAGTGAACTTGTAGTGAATCAATCATTATCATCACTTGACTATGAGGTGGAGCAATCTTACACAATCACCAAGTTGTGGTCATGCTCAACATCCTCATGCGCCACTTTCTTGGGCTCATCCTCCATGAACTTGCCATCATCCCATGTGGAGGAATTACCGAAGGTGCGCTTGATGGACTCCCATATCTCACGAGCGGTTCTCGTGATGTTTACTTGTTTCATCAAATCAAAACTCAAAGCATCCATTAGAAAACAACAAGCATGTGCATCAAGTTCATAGAGAACTCTTTGAGCTTTGGTGAGATTTCTATGATCCAAGACATGGGTGAGACCACTAGTGACAATCCACCAAAACTTAGGTCCCTTTGCATGAAAATGATCAAGCATGTGATTTTTTCAATGTGCAAAGTTTGTGCCATAAAAAATGTGTCTCACAAACATCTAGCCCACTAGACGCCATCCTCTTGGTCGGTGAAGACCACAAATGAGAAATCTAGCTCCGATACCACTTGTAAGGTCGAGATGACAACTAGAGGGGGGGTGAATAGTCGTTTCTAAATTTAATCGCGTCGGCTAACCAAAACAACTGCGGAATTAAAACAATTCAGTCTAGCCAAGACTACACCCCTCTTCAAAGTTCATAAGCACCTTATAAAGATCCTAGTTAGGCAACAAAGGTGCCAGGCTAGCTAAAGCTTACCTATCCAATTCTAGGAGCAAGGTCACATAAACCTATGCTACTAGTATTTCAAGCAACGAGGGAGCTCCTACACATGCTAGTAAGCAAAAGCACAAAACCAACTAAGCTCACTAGCAATGCTCAATAACAAGGCAACCAATGCCAAATTAGAGAGCGCAAATACTTAGCTACACAAACTAAGCAATGTGACTAACAAGGTTACACAAACCAAATTAGACACGCAAGGGAGCTACTTCTATGCTACACAAGCAAGAAGGTAACTAGTGAGCTATACAAGCTAACTAATTACAAGAGCAACTACACAAGCACAATGTATATGAAAGTAATCACTAGCTTGTGTAAGGGGATTGAAAACCAACGGAAAGAACAATGTTGACATGGTGAATTTTCTCCCGAGGTTCATGTGCTTGCCAACACGCAACGTCCCCGTTGTGTCGACCGCTCACTTGGTGGTTCGACAGCTATTTGGCATCACCCGCCAAGCCCGCATGTCGAGCACCACAAGAACCTACCCCGAAAGTGAGGGTAGCTCAATGACACGCTCAACTAGAGCTGTTCTTTGCGGCTCCCGCAGGGCAAGCACAATGCCTCTCACAAAGCTCTTCTCCGGAGCACCGCACAAGCTTCTTACGGGCTTCAACGGAGACCACCACCAAGCCCTCTAGGAGGTGGCAACCTCCAAGAGTAACAAGCACCACCGCCTTGCAAGACGACCACCTAGTGCCACTGAATGCAACCTCACGATGCAATCACACTAGAATCGCTCACTCACTCAATCGGATGAACACTATCAAGCTAGAGTGAGTTAGAGGGCTCCCAAGCACTACCACATAAGCCACCAAGGCTCTAGTGTGCTCAGCACTAGCCATGCCCAAGACCACCTTCTTTTTATAACCCCCTTGAAAATAGAGCTGTTGTACCCCTTCATTGGGCACAGCTCAGGGTGACCGAATGCTCTGGTCAGATCGACGAGACGCATTCTGCCAGCGTTCGGTCAATGGATGGCTGCCATGTCATCCCTGGCTTCAAATACTAAGCGCCCGAGCTCAATGGTTAAGTTGCGACCGGACAGTGCCAAGACCAGACGCACCTCTACCGAGTCCGGTGGTTTCTAGAGAGGTTCCATTCACGATCGGACACGTCTACTGCTGCACGACCGAACATAGACCAGCTAGAGTCTGGTCATTTCCAGAGAGCTCCTCAAGCCTATGTTTTGCGACCGAATGCGTCCGGTTGGTCACGATCGGACGCAGCATCAGCGTCCGGTCATTCTCTGACCGCCACGCGTCACTACTATTCCTCACGCCACCATGTTAGCATATGTTAGCACTGACCGGACGTAGATCCTGAGCATCCGGTCACTCTTCGTGCCAGCGTCCGATCACAAGACCAAGACCCGTGTGCACAATTGCTGCTACTGATCGGACGCACTGGTCCTACCGAGTTCTGTGTCCGGTCACTCATAGTGACCTCCTTTCGCCTCCATTTCTTCATCAAGTTGATCCACAACAACTCCAACTTCTTCTCCTTTGTAAATGTGCCAACACCACAAAGTGTACACCACCATGTGTATGTGTGTTAGCTTTTCACAAACATCTCTCAAAGGATTAGCCACTCAACTTGACACGCCACTCGATCCTAGCGACGATGCAAAGTTAGATCACTCGAGTGACACTAGATGACCGATATACAAACAAGTTTGCCCCTCTTGATAGTACTGCCATCTATCCTAAACCCAGTCATCAACTTCTCTACACACCTATGACTGGTGAATTGAAATGCCCTAGGTTATACCTTTGCCTTGCATATTCCATTCCATCTCCTCTAATGTCGATGCAACACATGCACCAACACGATCAACAATGATATGATCCACTTGATATCATCACGTGATCATATTGGTTCATTGATCTTGACTTCACTTGCTTTTCACCGTTGCCTTCGACCATTGGCACTAAGTCTTGCTCAAGCTTCTTCGCCACGTGGTCCATCGCTCCAAAGCCCCTGACTTGCCCTTCACGCTTGCAACCGGTCCATCAAACCAAGTCTTGTCTTAATCTTCTCCACCTTTATCACATGACTCAATGTCATGTCTCATGTGCAATGAGCTCCTTCATCATCACATGTGTGAGCTTTGCAACATCTCCAAGCCATTTCCACCTTCATGGCATATGTTGCTCACACACATATACCTGTGGACTAATCACATATGTATCTCACATAAACACAATTAGTCCACCTAGGTTGTCACTCAATTACCAAAACCAAACATGGACCTTTCACACAGTCATATGATTTTTAAATCCATATTTTTCCTTAGCACAATGATGGGGATGTGGTTCCCGATCTTGTGTCAGGTTCAAGATAAATATGAATTTGGTGGAGAGTGACACACTGATCTAGCTCCAGATCAAAAGACCCGAAGCCTATAACTTTAGCACCACATCTCCTCTAGTTATCAACCGTATCACAATTCGGTTGATGTTGCCGAGAAGGCTAATCCCTGCTGCGAATCAAAGAACACAAGCAAGAACAAGATAAAAGGCAAAGTAAAGTGACAATTTGTAGATGCATGATTAAGATCTCAACGTAGGGTTTCACAAGCCGATAACAGTGTCTGTTCAAAGATAGATTAATTTAAAACAAAAACCAAAACCTAACGATGGCGGCGGCGACTGATTATAAGGTCTAAGGGTCATCACTCCCCCTAGACGCGCCTCCTAACAGGCTCAAAGACGATACATGGCCCAACCGGAGCAAAGACTATGACGCAACACCCTGGTAGATTCTGGACGCTGACTTATTTCAACAATTCCCATTGACTCTGGTGGAATTTGGACCTCAAACTAAATCCACTGGTTATCTTATGAAATTATCTTTCAATCCATATGTGGACCGTCGAAAACAGAGTTCAGATGCGTCCTAGGCGTCTATTTTACTGCAGGCTGGTCCTGAAGGCCGAGACAGACTCGAACTCAAGTTGGACTGGCCTTTGGCTTGGCTTGCACGCCCTTGCTGGCCTCCTAAGGAGGTGACAAGGAGGAGGACAACCAAGTGCTTCCTTGATGTATTCTCCATATTCTTGGGACATGCTCCAACTTGGGCCAGGGTTTCAAGGGTGAATATCAAGCCCACGACGACAACGACACAACTCTCGGCAGAAGCAACACGCACTTAATAACCCCCATTATTGTTTTGCAGTGTTCAAGTACCCCAAGGGGAAACACATGGTGGTTTAGGTCGGCAAGAAAGACTTCGATATGTGCAACCATGACGACAACCAGCTCGGGGCCTGGTGCTCCGGCAATGATGTCGTGCAGCTCGACAAGCCCGGCAAGATGTGGTTCATCTTCACCAAGCACAACCACTGCCTCAAGGGCATGAAGCTCGACATCAACATGGTCGACCCCACCATCATCGTCCCACCCCCACCGATGCTGATCACATTCCCATTCCCAGGAACTACCCTACCCCCACCTCCGTTCGATTGGCCGTTCCCGGGAACTATGCCGCCCCCACCTCCGTTCGGTTGGCCATTCCTAGGAGCTGCCCTGCCCCCACTATTGTTGGTGTAAGTCTTCTAATGTGTGTGTCCTGGTGATGTGGAGGAAGGCAAAGAAGGTGCCAAGCTCATGTTTGAATTCAAACAAGGAGATAGGAGCAGTTGACGCTTGGAGGCTAGTGACCGTGCCCATGACGTCGTGCACACCGAGCAGTTGCATTCTACTCCTATGTATCTTGTTTTAAGTCGTTTTATAGAGTGTAATAGTGCTTGTAAGCTGTTGGTATAAATAGCTGGACCCTTGTGGTGTGTGTTAGCGCATTGTAACTGATGTTATCACATTTGTACTGCAAACTAATATCAGTGGAAAACACCACTGCCATCTGACAGTTGCTGGTTCGAGTTCATCTGTTCTTACGCGTTCTGAGTTCTTAGGCTAGCTACCATGTGATTCTTGTGTGTGATTGTGATCCTAGGTTCCAACATTTGGTATCAGAGCCATCATCACAAGCAAGGACGTCATGTGATACCAACTACATTTGGTGATTGGAGTGCCGACGGTAGTGGGAGTGGTAGCGGAGGTGGCGGCGAGCAGATCCAGTACCCGCATCTCACGGCGACCAACTACACAAGCAGGAGCATCCAGGTGCAGACCATCATGGAGGATCAAGGCATATGGGAGATCAAGGAACCATCTAGGGAAACATCTGATCAGGGCGCAACGGTGGTTGCGGCGGCGAAGGCGAAGGACAGGAAGGCCCGCGCACACTTGCTTGAGTGTTTGCCGGATGACCTGTTGATGCAAGTTGCGGCAAAGAAGACCGAGAAGGAGGTCTGGGACTCATTGAAGGCGAGATTCGTCGGTGAGGAGCGTGTCAAGGAGGCGCCGTTGCAGACATTGAAGAGCGAGTTCGATGCCATGAAGATGAAGTTGGATGAGTCGATCGATCTCTACGCTAGGTGGTTGACGGGGATGTCAGTCTGGTATGGAAACTTTGGTGGATCACTAGATGATATGGCACTAGTGAAGAAGTTGTTTGACACTGTGCCAGAGCGTTTCATCAATGTGGTGGTGGGGATTGAGCAGTTCTATGATTTGTCGAAGCTGGCGTTTGTGGAGGCAGTTGGTCGGTTGAAGGCCTTCGAGGAGCGCACCTGGAGGGGAGCAGGCAGTGTGTGGTCAGACACTGGCCAAGTGTTGCTGACACAGGCTGAGTGGGAAGCTCGGCAAAAATGGGTGGCTGGAGAAGCGTCTGGGAAGAGTAGATCGCAGGAGAGTAGTGGCGGTGGCCGAGGTCGTGGGCGTGGCTGTGGCCGTGGCGGTAGCAGCGGTGGCCGCAGTGGGCAAGGTGACGGGGCAAAGAATGGCACTGGAAAACATGACAAGAGTCACATCAAGTGTTTCATGTGCCACAACTATGGACACTATGCAAATAGATGTCCAGGAAAAAAGGAGGAAGAGGCGCATCATGCCAAGGCAGTGGAGTTTGAGCCAACGGTGTTGCTCGCAGAGACAGCAGAGCTGGGAATGCTTGAGCACCCGTTGTCAGACGAGTGTTGGGAGGAAGTGTTTCTGAATGAGGTAAAGGTGCATCCAGAGTTGCATTTCACTAGAGATGGGGAGTCATGTGGTGACATTTGGTACTTGGATAATGGTGCTAGCAACCATATGACAGGTGATCTTCACAAGTTAAGAGACATCGACACTACTGTCAGTGGTAAGGTACGTTTTGGTGATGGTTCAGCAGTTGAAATTCAGGGAAAGGGATCAATTTTGTATCAAGGCATCTCGGGTGATCAGTGGATTCTATTTAATGTTTATTACATTCCCAAGCTTAGAAGTAACCTAGTGAGTCTAGGTCAACTTACTGAAATTGGTCATAGAGTAGTGATGGATGATGATATGATTGAGGTGTCTGAGAAAAATCCTAAAAGAATGATTATGAGGGTTCAGAGAACACTGAACAGACTTTATAAGATTGAATTGAAACCAGTTGAACCAGTTAGCTTCTTATCCAGTATTGGTGATGATTCATGGCTTTGGCATGGTAGACTACGTCATGTGAATTTTTAGTCAATCAAAATGCTGGTAGAGAAAGAAATGGCAGGGGGGTATCTCTGGTAATTCATCAGATCAGGTGTGTCAATCCTGTTTGGCAGCAAAGCAAACAAGGAATTCATTTCCTTAGGCATCAAGGTGGAGAGCTGATGAGCCTTTGGAATTACTACACATAGATTTGTGTGGTCCAATCACACTGGAGACATTTGGGGGAAATAAATATTTTTTGCTCATTGTTGATGATTGTACACGATGGATGGATGTGATAGTTCTAAAGACTAAGGATCAAGCAGGCTCTGCATTTGCCAAGTTCAAGGCTGAGGCAGAAAACAGCTTGGGATACAAAATCAATACAGTAAGGTCAGATAGGGGTGGTGAGTTTCTTGCAGTAGCATTCAAAGAAATTTGTGAGCAAGCTGGGATCAAGAGGGAATTGACAGTACTCACCCCAACAAAATGGTGTTGTTGAGAGAAGGAATAGGACAATCATGGAAATGTCCAGATCTTTACTCAAGAGCATAAAAGCGCCAGGAAGGCTTTGGGGAGAAGCAGTGAGGCATTCTGTGCATTTGTTGAACAGACTACCTACCAAAGCTATGGGGAGTAGAACACCTTTTGAGGCATGGAGTGGGAGAAAACCACACTTAGGTCATTTGAGGGTGTTTGGGTGCACTACACATGTTAGACTAGCTACACCACATTTGAGGAAGCTGGATGACAGAAGCAAACCCATGGTGTATCTTGGAGTGGAGGAAGGCAGCAAAGCTCATAGGCTATTTGATCCACAAACCAAGAGGATTGTTGTGAGTAGGGATGTTGTGTTTGAGGAGACAATAGCATGGGAGTGGAACTCTGATTTTTGTGAAGGTTTAGATTTTGTAGTGGAGGGAGAAGTGGGACCCAACACTCAAAACATTGCAACTGGAGTTGACAATGCTAGAAATCCTGGTGGTCATCAGTTAGGTGATGTAGGGGGAGCATTTGATGAAAATCAATCCACAGATGAGGCAA
>NW_027097033.1:0-60000 GCF_019320115.1 Miscanthus floridulus
TGGGTCTTGTAAGATGTGTAATCTTGTACTTCTTGATTTCATTTGTAATAAAAAAGATTCTTGCCTTCTTAGTTGCCATGCTTTCTCCTGCTGTGTTGCTTATGGAATTTCCGAGTTCTTTTTATCAAGAACCGGGTTCTTTTGTTCCTTCAGAAGTTACCCTCCCTTTCTTCTTTGAGGATGGGTTGTTCTTGCAGTTATCTGATGGCTCTGCAGTAGTGCTGGATGGATAAGTCTGAAATCTGCCCATTGGATTGTACCGTTGTGTGGATTTGTGCTCTCCGTCGTTTTAGCTGTGTCGGTAAATGGACCATTGCGTTCTCACACGGTGTTTTAACGGGCCTGGTGGGCCGTTTCTAACGCTATAAAATTTATTTATAGACCCTTCATCCTCTTTTTCTTTACTGCCTTTCTTTTGCCTTCAAACCCTAGCTCTTAATCATCTGCCATCGCCATTGCCGCCGCCGTCCTTAGCGCCGCCATCTAGGTTTTCTTTTTCCTCTGATTTCTTTTTGCCTTCGTTAGTACATGGGCAAGAAGAAAACCGCCAGTAAGTCCCAGTCTTCTTTTGTGGACGAGGAGTCTTCACTCTCCTTGATCGAGAATCAGGAGTTTGTTGCCATGAGGGCCGCCCAGAAGTTTTGGTCAGCTTCGACAACCACCGAAGCATAGCTTCGTGAGCTTATCAGCGATGGCTTGATCTAGGGCCAGGCTTTTGCTGAATGGAGAGTTCTAGGCGAGCATCGAGTTCCCATTCTAGTTCCTGGTGAGATCGTTCTTTTTGTCACATTCATTCGCGCTGGACTTTGTCTTCGCGCCTCCGCTTTTCTTCACCAATTTCTTGATTATTTTGGGATTTGCCTAAACCACCTTGCTCCTAATGTAGTTCTTCACCTTTCTGTCTTTGTTCATCTTTGTGAAGCTTTCCTTGGAATTCCCCCTTCTCTTTCTCTGTTTTGTTACTTCTTTCGCCTAAAACCCCAACCCCGCTGTGAAGAAACCAACGTTCTTGGCGGTTGCGGGATTCAGTTTTACCAGGGTCTTAAGAGCAAGTTCTTTGACTATGACCTGGTTGATTCTGTAAAAGATTGGCGTGCTGACTAGTTTTATGCTACCAATTTGATCCCTTCCCTTGTCGTCCACTCTGGATCTGGTCCTGTGGTGAATGACCGATGGGACAAGAAACTTGAGTCACCTGCTGAGATTCAAGTGATCCAGCCACTCCTTGATAGGATTAGCATGCTGAAATAGTAGGGCTTAACCAGTTTCGGTATTGTTTAGAGTTTTCTTTGTCGCTGAGTTCAGCCTTTGAAAGAGCGGGAGCACCTTGGCTTTGAGTATTCTGGGGCCGAGGATCCTTCACGCATGGTCCTAGCTCTTGAGCTGACCGATGAGGAGGTACTCGAGCGTCTCCAGAAGATGCTGAAAAGAGTGAGCGTTGTTCCTCCTGCTATCTCCGAGTTCTCTGCCAACAACCCGCCCCTAGCTGTGAGTTGTTTATCTCTTTGTTTGGGTACTTTATGTACTCTTGCTGCATCCATTTTTGCTTAGCTTTTCCTTGTCTTGCTATTTTATCCTTTTTCATAGGAGCTTGGGCGAAACTTTGTTGACCTGATCCCTCTTGATGTTCTCCCTGCCATGGCGGAGACTGGGGATAAACTTGTTGGAACTTCCGTAACTAGTAAGTTCCCAACCTCCACAGCGCTTCCTAGAGTTTCTTCTGGATTTGTTGATGTATATGAAGAATATGTTCCTCATCTAGTCCCTCGTGGTCCTCGTAGTGTCCCAAAGAGGGGGCGAATGGATGGGTCTTCATCTGGCCTGCCTGTCTCCAAGAAGTCTCGCAAACCAAGTAGTCTCTCAGGTACTCCAGTTGTTGCTAGCATGCTCTTAGGTGAGCATATTTAATACTCTTTGTTCCTTTGTTTTCCTGTTTCTCTCTTGAACCGAGTACTTTTTATTCTTTTTTCAGCAGGTGCTCTGGTTTCCTTGGTTGAGGGAGAGGAGGATGACGAAGTACCCCTCATCATGCAGCGGTGAGTTGTTTTCATATTCCTATTGCATTGAATTTCTCTTCTTTGTATTGACTTTTAGTCATGAACTTTTTGAAGTAACCGGACGTCGGGTACGAGTTCTTCTGAGGCTCCCGCGCTGACTTCTTCTGAAGCTCCGGTGTTGAGTTCTTTGGTAGCCTCGGTACCGAGCTTTACCGCTCCTCCAGTGCAGAGTTCTTCCACGGCTCTAGCCCTGGCTTCTTCCATGGCTCCAGTATCTGCTATCCCGCTCCCGTCGTCGGGTGGCGGGGATGTTTTCACCATCGTGGTCCCCCTACGAGGCCTTCTTTTGGCTTCGCGAAGAAGAAAGTGGCTGGGTGAGTAGATTCTGGTTTCATCCTTTTACTTCTGTCTTCCTTCTTCTGGTTCTCATCGGTGATTTCTTTTATCAATTTTCAGTCTTTCATCTTCTCTCGTTTCTTCATCGACTTCTTCTCAGCCTTCTGCCGTGCCATTGAGTTCCAAGCCTTAGGACTCGCAACACACTGTTGGTGAAGTTGCTGTGGGGGCTTCGGAGCTACCTAGCGAAGTTACGGACTTGGCTGCCCCGGAGGTGACTGTGGCCGTCGCGTCGGGTCCTTCTGAGGGATTGGCTTCGGCTTCCCGAGAGGTTGCTTTGGTCATTCCTTCTTCGCCCCAGCTGGCCTCTCCTTCCCCTTCTCTCGCTTCTAGCGGTCCCTCTTTTACCGATGACGTGGTGCAACAGTTCGATGCCACCCATCGGCTATCGGAGCTGACCGCAGCCTGGGGGAGCTTGGCATCCTCTGCGACTTCTTTCGGGGAGAAGCTTCACATGAGTTTTTCTAAGATTCTTTCTTAGGCCATTTGTTTTGCCTTTGTCCTTACACCTTATTTTTCTCTATCTTTAATTGTTTAGACTTTCTCTCGTGACCATACCGGCTTCTTCTTTTTGTCTGAAACTGAGAAGAAGTTGTCCTCCAAGGTAAGTTCTCTGAAGACTGACCTTGACCTCCTCTGGGCCGAGTTGGAGACTGAGCGTAAGTCACATCAAAAAGAGGAAAAGGCTCTCCATGCCCGGGTGGTAGAGGTAGAGAAACAGAGAGATACTGTTGCCCAGGAGTTGGAGAAACAGAAAGATGCTGCTATCCAGGAGGCTTCAAAGAACTCGGAGGCCATGAAGAGCTTGGAAGCCGTGAAGAAAGAATGTAAAGGTATTCCGGGTTCTCTCTGTTTCTTTTAGTATTCAAACCTTTCCCTCCTGCTGACTTGTTGTTTGGTGTCTTGTCCAGCTCTCCGAATTGAAGGAAAAAAGCTCTCGGAGGGCATTGATGAAATGAAGACTCTTGTTCGTACAAGTCATAACAAGGCTGAGGAGGTAATTACTCATGCTGAAGAAGAAATTGCACTTGCTAAGTTGATCAGGCGTGGAGCTGATAAAGATCTTGTGCAGGCCCAAAAAACTATTGAAGACTTGTCTAGGAAGCTGGCGACGGCTACTAAAAATTGGAATGTTTTGTGGAAATCCTTTCGTTCAGTAGCTGATGTTCTTCGAACTCCAGCGAATGACGGGCAATCTTGGGCTCAGTTCATTCCTCGAATTTCGACTCGTTTCCAAGAGTTCGCAAAGAAGTGCGCTCAAGTATGTACCAAGAATGTGCTGGCCTAGGTCTGGGTCCTTGCTCTAGAGGTGCCTCTGTCCAAGATAGCAGAGGAAGCTGATAGCCAAGAATACCTTGATGCCGTTGAGAGGATGGAGCCTGAGGTCGAAGGTTTAGCCAGTAGGGTTGTAGACAGTCTTAATATTGATATTTCCCTTCCTGATGACAATGCCTGATCCAATTGACCAGCCTCTTGTAATATTACACTCCTCTTCAAATGAAGATTCTTTATTTTCGTTGATGTATTCTTTGCCTAGGTGTGGTCGGAGTTACTTGACTTGCTGAGTACTTTGTCCCGTTTTCGTCTCTGCCCTATAAACAACTCTATGCGTTATCCTGACGAAATCCCTTGATTTGTCGAGTACTTTTCTTTTCTTCCTCTTTTGTGATCCATCGAGTGCTTTGTCCGCGCTATGACTTGTTAGATGTAGATCTTTGTGTTGACAACCTTTTGTTTGCGCTATGTAAAACGACTCAGCATAGAATGTTGCCTTGACAAACTTCGGCATCCGAGTGCTTTCTTAAGTGGCGCTTGTGCTTTTCTGAGGAAAAAGTATTCCTATCTGGATGTAGCCCTCGAGCCTCTTGCTTTTTGGAACGAAGAGCTGGAGGGTCTTTTTAAGCTTAATTTCGGTCGACTAGTTTTAGGTGTTAGCTTTTAGCTACCCTCATCGGCGGGCTCAAGCGTCTTTTCAGCTATTTTGCTCTCGGCTGGGATGCTCAGGCATGTTTTCAGCCATTTTGCTTTTTGTTTCGGGTGTTAGCTTTTTGCTACCCTCATCGGCGGGCTCAAGCGTCTTTTTAGCTATTTTGCTCTCGGCCGGGATGCTCAGGCATGTTTTTAGCCATTTTGCTTTTTGTTTCGGGTGTTAGCTTTTAGCTACCCTCATCGGCGGGCTCAAGCATCTTTTCAGCTATTTTGCTCTCGGCCGGGATGCTCAGGCATGTTTTCAGCCATTTTGCTTTTTGTTTCGGGTGTTAGCTTTTAGCTACCCTCATCGGCGGGCTCAAGCGTCTTTTTAGCTATTTTGCTCTCGGCCGGTAGGCTCAGGCATATTTTAGCCATTTTGCTCTTTTGGAAACAACTCGGGGTTTAGCCATCATAAGACATAAGTTGTCGAAAAACCATCTTTATTGATTATGATCGTTTGATAAGTCATAATACACATTTTGTCGAGGGACAACATCTTTATAGGTCATGAATGTTGATCTCTTGTGTTTTGTACATGTACTCTCTTTGAGTTGTTTTCATGCGTAGAATCTTCTGAGTTGGCTGATGTGCCATGTATTACTGACTTCTTTCTCATCTTCAGCCATTAACTTGTAGGTTCCTGGTCCGATGACTTTTGAGATGATAAAAGGACCTTCCCATGGACTGAGTAGTTTATGGTGTCCGTCAGTTTTTTTGTATTCTTCTTAGCACTAGGTCCCCGACTTGTAGTGATCGAGGCTGTGTACTCTTGTTGTAGTGGTGTCTTAATCCTTGGAGGTATCTTGCTGATTGAAGGGTAGCGTTTACCCTGACTTCTTCTATAGTGTCAAGTTCTAATCTTCTGGTGTGTTCTGCTTCTCCTTCGTCATACTGTTCTATCCTTGGTGACGTCCAAATCAAGTCGGCAGGTAGCACAGCTTCTGATCCGTAAACTAAGAAGAAAGGCGAGTATCCGGTAGCTCTGCTTATTTGGGTCCGTAGTCCCCACACTACTTTGGGTAATTCTTCAATCCATTTTGATCCATAGTTTGCTAGTTCTTCATATAGTCTTGGTTTCAACCCGGCTAGTATGAGTCCATTAGCCCTTTCTACTTGTCCGTTGGCTTCTAGATGTGCAACAGACGCATAGTCTATACTGAAACCACAGTCTTGTGCCTAGCTTTTGAATTCTGTAGCTGTGAAGGGAGAGCCTAGATCTGTGATGATTCGATTGGGCATACCGAAGCGGTGCATAATGTCTTGGATGAACTCGACTGCTTTGGCTACGCTGTATTTCGCGAGTGGTTTGTATTCAATCCACTTGGTGAACTTGTCGATTGCTACAAAGATGTACTCAAAGCTGCCTTTTGCTTTCTTTAGAGGTCCTACTTGATCCAGCCCCCAGCAGGAAAAAGGCCAAGCGGGTGGGATGCAGATAAGATTGTGAGCTGGCACATGGGCTTGTCTTGCAAACATTTAGCAACCTTTGCATTTTCTAACAAGTTCTTCTACGTCTTTCAAAGCGGTTGGCTAGTAGAATTCGGTGCGAAATGCTTTGCCAACTAGTGTTCTTGAAGCGGCATGATTTCCATAGCAACCTGAGTGTATTTTGTCTAGGATCTCTTTGCCTTCTTCAAATGAGACACATTTTAGGAGTACTCCTGATGATGCTGCTCTTCTGTAGAGTCTATCTCCTACTAGAACGTAGTTTTTGCTTCTGCGAACAACTTGGGTGGCTTCTGCTTTATCTGCTGGCAATTTATTTTCTTTGATATAGTTGATGAAAACTTGGCTCCATGAAGTGTTGATTACCAAGATCTGAACGCCTTTAGCCTGAATTTCATGGGTTGTTTCACCGGGTTGTTTGATAGAGGGAACTAATAGCTCTTCTATGAATACGCCGGGTGGAACCTTCGCTCTGTCTGATCCGAGCTTAGCGAGGACATCTGCTGCAATGTTGGAATAACGGAGGACGTGTATAATTTCTAATCCTTGGAAATGTTTTTCAAGTTTCCGTATTTCAGCACAGTAAGCACCCATGTTTTCTTTGGTGCAATCCCAATCTTTGTTGACTTGGTTGATGACTACTGCTGAATCACCGTATACGAGTAGTCTTTTTATTCCGAGGGTAATTGCCACTCGTAGCCCGTGGATGAGGGCTTCATATTCTGCTTCGTTATTTGTAGCTTGCCATAATATCTGAAGGACGTACTTGAGTTGTTTTCCTTCTGGAGAAATGAGGAGAACGCCTGCACTGGCTCCGCCTAGTTTGAGTGACCCATCAAAATACATCTTCCAGTGGTCAAAGATGGTATTTGATATAGGTTTTTGGATCTCTGTCCACTCGGCAACAAAATCAGCAAGGGCTTGAGATTTGATTGCCTTGCGTGGGGTAAAATCGATATTGAGAGCACCAAGCTCGACTGCCCACTTAGATATGCGCCCTGTGGCATCTTTATTGTGTAGGATGTCTCCGAGTGGAAAATCTGTCATCACGGTAATCTTGTGGCTTTCGAAATAGTGGCGAAGCTTGCATGAGGTGATAAGTAGAGCGTAGAGTAGTTTTTGTACATGCGGGTACCGGATTTTGGATTCTGACAGTACCTCGCTGATGTAGTATACGGGACGTTGCACTTTATACACGCGCCCTTGTTCTTCTCTTTCTATGACTATCGCCGTGCTTATCACGGTAGAAGTCGCCGTAATATATAGCATCATATCTTCGTCTTTCTTTGGAGGTGTCAGGATAGGCGATGAGGTGAGGTATTCTTTAAGTTTTTTGAAAGCTTCGTCGGCCTCTTTTGTCCACTCGAACTTGTCTGTCTTCTTTAGTAGTTTAAAGAAAGGTAACCCCTTTTCGTCGAGTCTAGATATGAAACGGTTGAGGGCCGCCATGCATCCTGTTAGTTTCTACACATCTTTGATACTTCTAGGTGGGCCCATTTCTATTATAGCTCGAATTTACTTGGTGCTGGCTTCAATCCCGCGCTGACTAATCAAAAATCCGAGTAGTTGTCCTGAGGGAACTCCGAATACACATTTATTTGGGTTCAACTTCCATTTCCATCTCTTCAAGTTTTCGAAGGTTTGCTTTAAATCTTCAATCAGAGTGTCTGGGTTCTTTGTTTTCACCACTACATCATCCATATATGCCTCCACATTTTCACCAATTTGATCCCCAAGGCAAGTTTGGATAGCTCTTTGGTATGTGGTGCCAGCGTTCTTTAGTCCAAACGACATGGTCTTGTAACAGTAAGCACCGAACGAAGTAATGAAAGACGTCTTGCTCTGGTCTTGCTCTTTTAATGCTATCTGGTGATACCCTGAATAGCAATCAAGAAAGGATAATAGGGCGGATCCTGCTGTTGAATCAACTATCTGATCAATGCGTGGCAGCCCGAACGGATCTTTCGGACAGTGCTTGTTGAGATCTGTGTAATCAACACACATGCGCCATTCGTCCGTGTTCTTTTTTCTGTACTAGAACTGGGTTTGCTAGCCAATCTGGATGAAGGATTTCTCTAATGAATCCGGCCGCCATTAGCTTTGTGATTTCTTTTTTAATTGCTGCCTTCTTGTCAGGTGAGAATCGTCGTAGCCATTGCTTTACAGGCTTGGAGCTTTCATTAACATCAATTCTGTGCTCAACCAACTCTCTTGGGACACCTGGCATGTCGGCCGACTTCCAAGCGAAGATATCTTTGTTGTCCCGAAGAAAGTTGGTGAGCGCGAGTTCCTATTTTGCCGAGAGGTGAGCACTGATGGTTGCTATCTTGGAGGTATCGCCAGTGCCCAAGTCGATTTGCTTGACGTCGGCTTCTTTTGGTGGTGCGATGATGCTGGGCTTTTTAGCCAGTATTTCTAATTCTTCTTGGCTCATCTCTGCAGCAATTGTGGCTATTTCTTTTCTTCCATTGTTAGCTTGTGCTTTGGCTGCGATTTGGATTGCCTGAATGTCGTAGTCAAAAGCACGCTTCAAATCACTTCGAAGAGAAAGGACACCATTGGGTCCTGGCATCTTAAGCAGTAAGTATGGATAATGTGGTATTGCCATGAATTTTGCCAGTGTTGGGCGTCCGAGGATTGCATGATATGATGAGTCGAAGTCTGCGACCTCAAATTTGATAAACTCTGTTCGGTAGTTCGAAGGAGTTCCAAAGGTAACGGGTAAAGTAATTTGTCCAAGTGGCATGGCTGCCTTGCCTGGTACTATGCCGTAAAAAGGTATACTTGTTGGTGTAATCATCCCGGTGAGTTGTAGTCCCATCTTCCTTAGTGTTTCTGAAAAGATGATGTTGAGTCCGGCTCCCCCGTCGATTAGTACTTTGGTGACAGTCATACCAGCAATAGTTGGATCTAGAACCAGTGGGTAATGGTCTGCGTTTCCCATGCTAGTCCATTGGTCTTCTCTGGTAAATTGGATAGAATACTGTGACCAATTGAGATATCTTGGTGTAGCCGGTTCTGCTGTCATGATAGTCCGTAGTGCTAGTTTTTCTTGATGTTTGCTTCTGCAATCTGGAGCCCCTGAGAAGATCACTGCTACCATTCCCCTAGGTTTTTGGAATCCTTTGTCCTTGTGGTTGTCTTCATCTTTTTTCTGATTGTCCTCTTTGGTGCTCTCCTTACTATCTTTTCTTGTGTATCGATCGTTGAAAGTGTAGCAATTTCCGATGGTGTGCCTCCCATTAGGGTGCAATGGGCAACGTATGTTTTCAATGTCATCATATCTTCTGGGTTTCGAAAACTTCTTTGATTTGTCGGCCATTGCCACGGTATTGTCTGGTCTACGTTTTCTTTCTTGATGTCTGCTATTTCGATGATTTTGCTTGTCTGGGTTGTCCTGGTTGCTTCTATCTGGGAACCTCTCTCATATTTTTTCTTCTGCAGTAATTATCTTTTCTACTGTTCGTTTGAATTCTTCATTGTTTCTCGGATTTTCTTTGTAGAAGTCTTGAAATTGCCACCTAGCCATGATTCCGTGAGAGAAAGCTTCAATTACTTCTCGTTCGGTGATGTCATGCACTTGAGCCCGTAGTTCGCCGAATCATCGATAGTAATTTCTGAGACTTTCGCCTCCCTTTTGCTCGAGTCCTTTCAGTTCTGCATGAGTGATTGGGTGTGTAATGATTCCTGCAAAATTTTCACAAAAAGCTCTTTGCAAGTCCTCCCAATTTCTGATAGATCCTGGATTTAATTTGTCGAACCATTGGAGGGGCATGGCTTCTAGTGCCATGGGAAAGAACAGGGTCTTGATATTGTCGTCTCCTCTGGCTAGTTCAATTTATTGTGAATATATTCTGAGCCATTGCCTTGGTTCAGTTTTGCCATCATACTTGGAGTGGTTAGATGGTTTGAACTTGTGAGGTAATCGTACTGATGTAAGCCTGTTCGCGAAACAGGGGAATCTGTCGTGTGTTCCAGCTTCTTTGAATTCGGATTCGGCACCTCCTTCTGGCCAACTGTTGTTTTGATGAGAATAATTCTGCGAGGCTGTCTGGGTAGGCACCCTACTCCTGGTCTTCCTTGGTTGTTCAAATTGGTGGCCTTGATTATGTTCCTTCCTACTTTCTCCGTTATGGCTTCCACCTGGCCCAAGTCTTTCGAAAGCGGACATCCTTTGATTTTGATCTTCTTGCTTGTGGGTTGTTGATCTGGCGGGTAGTCTTGATTGGGCTCTCTCTATATGCGTTCTCAGGATCGTCAACCGAAGCAAGTCTTGGAGCTATTCATACTTCTCACTGGGATGTGAAGTTTCTCTGAGTTCTTCCAATGCTTCTCGAATCTTATCGTAAGGCGTATTTGCCGTGCATCTTCCTTCGACTTCTCATTGTGATTTTCTTCTGTCATATTCAGCCAACTCTGACTCGTATCTGATCCAGGCTTCCCTGTGCTGCCTAGCACGGTGTTGGCACCCTTGCTTCACCTTGTTTTTTCTTTCTCTAGCTTGTTTCTGACTATCGGTTTCTCCATCGTAGCCCTAGGCAAAGGGTGATATGTTGGATTCTGATTCATCTGATGACCTGACATTGGGTGCTTCTAAGGGATTTAACGGTGACCGAGGACGTCGAACCATGAGTACTTCCCGTGCGTGAGCTGTTCTGTTATTGGCATTGGTTTTCATACTGTCGGAGTTGCTGATGACTTTAGTAGATGCCTCAATGTCGCAGATCGAGTCTCCTTCTTGGTAGGGTAGAATAGCCATCGTCGTCGTGTTGTCCAGTCAGGTACTGTTATCCTCAGGAATAGAGTTCGGCCAGTGAACGATGCAGTCTTGAGATGTTACAGTCAGGACGAGACCTTCCTGAGCTCCCTTCAGTGGCATTCTTAGTACTGGATCGAGGACTTCTCTGAGCCGTGCCTGATAAGATGTTGCCATGTTTAGGAGTTCGAGTGGAGGAAGATCCGACTTCTTGAAGGGATTCTGTGCGTACTTCGAGTTGTATTCTTGATAGGTCAAGGCCGCGTTCTTAAGTCCCATCGGAAAAGAACTCGGTTTCCCAAAAGGACTCAGATAAGACTTCAACTCGAATGCGGAGCTCGAATTCAAGTTAGATGCGTAAAGCTGCGGAACCTGAGTTGAATCAGACACTATGAGCTGCGCGAATCCTCCAGAGATTTGATCTGTCATGGTCATCGGAATAGAATTGTCTTCATGGTGTTTCGAATCCTCGAGGAGACGACTTTGGAGCTTGCCATTGTTGTTTGCCTTGCAGATCCATGAGCCGAAGATGAAAGTTGACCCCGTTGAGAAGATCATGTTGTTGAGGTCCATCGAGCTCTCGGATGCAAATTCACCGAAAGCCCCTACCTGGCGCGCCAGCTGTTGATGTTTTACCACCGATAGCCTGCCACGAGGGTCCCTGGGGCAGTATTGTTCGGGCTTCAGCGTATGTAGAACTCGATGGTGAACGCAACGCAAGAGACAAACGACTTATCCTGGTTCAGACCCTTGATCGTTGATTGAGTAATAGTCCTACGTCCAGCCGGCGTTAGCCTCTACGTTGGATTGATTATGAAGTGTCGTACAATTATTGTTCTGTTGTTGTCTTCCCCAGGAGCCCTACCCTCCTTTATATAGTCAGGAGGCCAGAGTCCTAGTTGGTTTATAATGAAAGTTCCTAGTAGGATTACTGAATAGTACTACTACTAAGATTACATGGGAAGAATCCTAGTTAGACTAGATCTTCTTTCTCCCTTGTGGGGTATCCTGTGGGTCCCGCATCGACAGTTCCGTTGAGTGTCAGGATGTTGGCAATGTTCACAATGCATTTGCCTCCTGAAATCACACCAGAGTAAGTAAGAAATATTTATACATAAAATTCCATGCTTTAACTCAACGTTGGTCAAATTAAAACTTATAATTCATCCATGCAAACATTTTACATCACCGTTGGGCAGAAGTAAAATTAATGCACAATTTCTCATGGATCAAAAATTATAATATTGTTATTAACAACGTTGGTCAGAAAATAACAATATCATAATCGCATCAAAATTATCAGAAATTCATTTATCTTACAATTAAATTATCCCGTTGGTTCAAATTTAATCAAAGAGAACAATAATTATCATGCACAGCGGAAACATTAATAATCTTTTCATATTATTATTTTCCAGAAGCACTAAAAAATTCACTGTTTTTCTGAGCAAAATATCGTTGGATAAAATTTGCACAGAAAATTGTATCAAAATCATTCAAATTCATCAAAATATGCATTAAAATTGCTCCTGGAAAATAATAAGAAAAAAATTTCTTCTTCTTTCATTTCAGCCCGGCGTGGCCCAGCTCGCCCAGCAGCGCGGCCCGGCCAGCAGCGCGCGCTGTAGCTTCCCATGACGGCCCAGTTGAAGTGCGCTCGCCCAGGCCGCACCCAGGCCACAACCTGGGCCTGGGCCGGCAAAGCGCCTTGGCAGCACACTCCCGCCTGGGCCAGGACGCTGGCCCGCGCATCTGGCGCCGTTCCTCCCCATCGGACGGTCGTCCGATTCCGTCGCTCGGATAAAAAACCTGACGCCGCGCGGGGCCAGAAAACCCTAGCTCATTCGGCTCCTCCCTTTCTCACTCTTCGCTCTTTCTCTCTTCTCAGTTCTCAGTTATAGCAGCGAGCCGCAACCGAGAGCGAAGGAACGGGCGCTCCATGGCGCCATCGCCGGCCCCCTCGCCAGCACGCGTGCTCCCCAATGGGTGAGCACGTCGCCATCGAGCGGCCTGGCCACGGCGCCCCTTGGCCGAGCCCAGTGAGCAGCGAGCCGAATCAGCGCTTCTTCTCCCGCGCCGGCGAAGAGCCGGTTCGGCTCTTCTTCTCCCACGCCGATGACGGTTCATCCGACGCACCCTAACCCTAAAGCAATTTTCCCCTTTCTGATTTGAGTTGTTCTTTTCAGGTTTATCCGAATGGGAAAAAACTAGGGTTAGGGTTAGGGTTCGTTCTTGCCGATTCGTTTTCTTTGCTTTCGATTTCTTTCTTTTCATTCATCCGAATGGAAAACTGGGATTAGGGTTAGGGTTTCGACCCTTCTTTCTTTCTTGATTTGGGGAATTAGGGTTAGGTCTTAGGGTTCGGCTTTCTATTTTCTTTCCTGATCCGCATCAGATCGGTCGGTTTCACTTCCCCGATCTGATTTCTTGTCGAACCGTGGCTCCGGTACCATTGTTAACTTTCTTTTTAGTCATGTTCATCAGATCGGGATATTTAGCATAGGAATAGGTGTTCGGGATTCACAGAGAGACAGAGAGAAAGGGGGTGATAGGTAGCAAACCATCGAAAGCTGTAGTGGTCAAAGCTCCGGCCGGGGTTTTGTTGACGGACGCCATCTGCGCGCCGGCAGCGACGTTCAGTGGAGAGGGAGTCGGCGCTGTGGCGTCCTCGGCGGCGGTGTGTGCGTCGGGGTGGCGTTGCCGGCATCGGTGGTGCTTCCCGTCGCTGGCAGCGCCCCTTCTCAAGATCGGGTCTAGGGTTAGGATGTCGGTGGGGTGACTGGCGGCGCAGTGAACCTCGTACTGCAAGCCCCGGCCCCCACCTTTCCTTTATAGCACTGTGCGACGGGGGCCCACCAACCATGTAGGGTTGGGTGCCCCCGATCAGGGTGCGAGAACAAGGCCCAAAAAGGCCGTTGGGCCTAACTGGTGGGAGATCAAACCTAACAGGTTGTGCATGTAGCCCAGCAGCAGTGCCGAGCGGGGGAACTCGATGTACCTGCAGCGAAAGATGGCGCCGGTGATGATGCGGTGCCATTGCCTGCTGATGAGGGTGGCGCGGTCCTCTGGTGGGAGGCAGACGAGGCACTCTTCGACGAGCTCATCCATCAGAGCCGCCGGATCTGGAGACGACAGCGCCACCATGGTGGTTGGTGGCTAGGGTTTAGCCTTGGTTGGCGTTGGCCGTCGGGGAATATGCGTTGCGACTTGCGATTGCAGGAGTGGAGCGGCGGCCAGTGAAGTGCGGTCTGATGGTGATGGGGCTCCCGGTGCGGCTCCAAGCCTCCAACGCATTGCAATTTGGGCCCTGGGTGAGGTGGGCTCAAATGCCACAAAATAAGCTCAGATTCTCAGTTTCTTCTGGCTTTTAACGTTGCTCCACGGTCAGATCAAAATACCAAAAAAGTCCTTGCACCTTCAACTTTCCCCACGTACTATTCTCCTTTTTATTTAAAAGAAAAGTTCCATTCTCCTCTCTCAATAAAAAAGTCATTTTGTTGCGTAAAACTTTGATAAATAATATTTGGATAATGTTTTAATTAAATAAATAGTTCCAAATATTTAGGTTTCGAATTTGAGTAAACTTTTTGTAAACTTTTCTTCACAAAAGTGTTAGTATAGTATTTTGCCAAACAAAACCCTTTTAGAAGATTTATTTATTTATTTAAAACCTAGAGCAAGTGGTGCTCAAATATATCTTCTACTAGGATCATGCCCGTGCATTGCAATGGGAGCAAAAAAAAATTATGATGAGATAATTTGTTTTGTGTAAGTGCAATCAAGCCCTAATTGTGGGTTTTGGTGATAATTACCATGTAATTAGAGAACTATGAGATTTATCGAGATGACAAACAGATAACCTGAAAAGGAGCATAATACATGAAATGGTGGAGCCCCCAACTACAAAAGGACGCGACAACCGACTCAAAGGCGTTTAAATTATTTTATATTTTTAAATTGAGTTTAGGAAAAGCCATACTATAAAGGGGACACAATGCACAAGCTTTAATGTGCAACCAAGTGCTCAAATCATCCACTAAGTATCCTCAAACCCTCAGCCTTAATAGCAAGCTTTCACTCATTGTCTTTGTAGCTGTCAGGCTTGAGCGGCACTACCGCTCGTGGAGCCGCCACTCATGGAGCGGCACATGGGGATATTTCTCATCTCCCTTCTCCTCCCAATTGTCATCTCGAGCATTCTCTTCTCTAGTGCGACCAAAGCAGCTCTCTCTCTCTCTCTCTCCCTCACTCACCATTAGAGCACCTCAAGCTTCTCCTTTTGATTCCTCCTCCGATTCCTTGAGAGATTGAGCCTCCAAACTGCAATAGAGAGCACTCCAGCCTGTTCTTCAACTCCTAGAGCATTTGGTTCACGTTCAAGCCGGTGGGTTGTGTTTGTTACTCTTGGAGCTCTTGCTCCTAGCCGGCTAGGCATCGCCCGTCGAAGTGCGCCAACTTGTGTGGCAGCTTCGGGACGTTTGTAATCACCCTCTAATCTAGTAAGAACCTCTCATCTCAGGAGACTTTCTCTCTTGATTTGAGAAAGAGGATAGGGTTCTTGAAACCCAAGCCTTGGTGGCTTCATCAACAATGTGGAGGGGTAGGCATGCCTTCGTGGTGAGCTGAACCACAGGATAAATCCTCGTGTCTCTTGTATTCTTGCTTTTATATTGTGCTATACTTGTTTGTGTGGTGAGGGGGTTTGGTCCCCAATCTACTCATTCGTGCACTTCCGACTACTACCAACGGGTGGAATAGGCTCTACTCTACCCTAGGAAGCTCAGTAAATTACTCGATCTATTTTCCTTTGGGTGGATTTTGAATTGTGATCTCGAGCTTGTCAGGCAGAGCGACAATGCCGTGCAGGCTTCTAACAAAAGTTCAAGTTTGTTTTAAACAGGCTTATTCACCCCCTCCCCTCTAGGCATAGTAGGGATCCTTACATATAGCCATCAACATTCAATTGCCAAGGATCAATTATAGATGTCACCATTTCTTGAATTACAAATGAGAGTGGCTTGAGACACGAAAATATACAGCTGACATCCCAGTGTTTTCTTAGTAGGAGATGAAGGCTACTCTTCCGAACATGCCTCTCCCTCAGCCCACCGCCCTGCCCCCTCTCCTCCCCCCGATGAGGCCACACCACCCACCCGCAGATCGAGCACCCAAGCCCAAATCCCTTCAACCCGCTCCTAGATCCGTATTCACCGGTTGCTGGTCTACCGTGTCATGGCAAAATCGACGTCGATCCATCCCAGACTAGGAGGCCGCAACGACTCCCTCATCCCCGTCAGTGGCGGCGGTTCCATAGCCTCCGCTGCCTGTTCTACTTGTCAGTGGTGGCTCCAAAGGCTGGTCCAAGTTCAGGCGTTGGCAAAGAGGTGCAACAACTACTTTCATTCATTTGTCGGCCGGGGAAGAGGTGACCTCACCATTGCATGCAAAGAGGTTACAACTACTTTCGTTCATGCAACCAAACATACTACCTGCATCTATTGCTTGCATATGTCTGTGCAGCCTTGCAACCAAACACCAGCTCTAATGGGCCTGGATGAGATGAAACAAGCAAGCAAGCAATAGTCTAGGGCGTGATTGGTAGGCTGAACTGGTCCGTCCTCGTACCGTTTAGTTGTCTGACTTCATTCATGCGGCGTGTTTGGTTGTCCTCCTCGCACCTTTTGCATGCATCCTTTTATTCATCTGCCCTCCTCCATCCTGCACGACTTCGTCTTCTCAATTTCCACTTCTCTCTCTATGCAGGATGGCTTGATTCAGGCATGGCACAGGGACCCATGTGTCATACACTCAAAACTCTTATCCATGCATGCAACCAAACAAGATCTTATCTCGCACTGGACCAACAACAAAGACAACCAAACACAACTGAGTGCACGGTTTGAATATGCATCTCACCATACTGGACCGGCTCTCCATCCTGGCTCCCCCTCGCCAAAGCAACCAATCACGCCCCTATTGCATCTCTTGAGCACGGCTGCCATGGGGATGCCTGGATACATGCAGGCTGGATGGAGCAGGCAACCAATCACGTCCAAGGTTTCTGATCCATCTACCCTGCTTTGGACAACATGCAGGAAATAGTCATGTTGTTCTAATTCCTCCGTGGGGAATTAGAAAAAAAAAAACAGCTACAATGAGATGCTGTAGTTGTACCCAAATAATAGCCTCGTGGGGAAAAAAGAGAGAAGGCAGCCGTTCTAGCATCTTTACTGCTCACTCCCTCCTGCAAGGCTATCAAACCAGTTTGAAGACATATTATATGATAAAATAAATGACATATAACCCTCCTTAATTATCATATTTGATCGCTGATAGACATTAATGGTATATATAATGTGAATTTTGAGGATCTATATATATCTAAAACCAATTTAGGACAAGTTTAATGCTTGGGTATCTTATATATATTATACTAGAAGAACGCTCCGCGCGTTGGTGCTGGAATCGCCGGTGAAATTATACTACTTATATTTTATTGAATAAACATCATAATAGATGTTAGTAGATGATTTTTAGCATTCTAATGTGGACAACTAAACATATATTAGTAAATAATGTGGTTTGCTAATGTGAATAGCTTGAATGAAGATATAATGTCATGTGTTAGTTGGATGTGTTAGTGGATGCTGATGTTGACACTTTGCATGACGAGATAGTTGAATGTGCTAGTGAGATGTTCTAGTGGATGCTGATATGGACACTTTATATGGCAAAATAAATTGCTAGTAGGATTTATCTTAGATAGTAATATACTAGTGCTATAAGACAACTCAGTTCTTCCTTCGGAAGGTGAATAATTGTAGAGGAAGCTTTGTTAATATTTTGCCAATAATTCACTCACAATTGCATGGTAGGTGCCTGTGTTAGCATGCACCCATCACAACTGGATGGAACTCGATTTAGTTTTTTTCTAAAAAACTGAAAATAGGTTTTATTTTTTGTTTTTATATTAAAACGAACCATACAGGAAAACTGACAATTATTATATTAAAAAGAAAAAGTCCAAATTGGACAACAAGTTACAACAAAGGGCCAAAGCGTCGACAACGAGAAAAATAGGTTCTATTTAGTTGTTTGTGGAATTGCATTTTTTTTGTTGCAAAATGCATTGATTGGATATTTGGATGTCGCTGATAGTTGTGTAACATAATTGCTATTTGATAACTGGTTGATTTGGGTTTATTCGGCAACCGAATTCTGGGTTGTCCGATGTGGTAGTCGCGCTGCCTCTGCTGCCCGATCGCGCTGCATCTTCCGCCTGAAGCCGCTGCGAGCCGCCGCCCGAAGCTGCTGTGTGCCGCCACCGCCGCCGCCCGCGGAGGTCCGCTGCGTTGCCGGAGTAGATGTAGAGGTTGTCCATGACGACGGGCCGTCCACCTCCACCACCGTCATGGAGTGGTGGCCCTCGACCGTGAAGTTGAGCGCCCACAACAACATCAGGCTGCCGATCGACACGGAGGTGGTACGTCTTTCTCGGCATGGGAGCGCCGGCGGCACGCAGCCAGCAGGGCGGGGGACGTTGCAACCGGCGCGACTGCCCTTGCTGGTGGGAAGAGCACACAAGCAGTGAATCTGCAATTTTTTCTAAAATTTGTGAACAATTTGACATATATTTCTCTGATGTCTAGAATGCAGTTTTTTTAAAAAAAATTTGGTATATATTTGTGTTATTTCCAAATTACACCACTCTGTTCAATAAATTACACTATCATTGTAAATATAGTAATAAAACGGTGTAAATATATAGTTATAAGACAATATAAGTGCGTAAAAAAAAAACTGGTTGCTATGAGGGGCTAAAACAACCCGTCTCCGTTCTAGCGCGCATAAAGTAGTGCTACAGGTCACACACATCCAACAAACCTACCAATCCACCCCTGATTCCACCAATCAAGGGGGGTAGAGCTAGCTACTCTTCCTATTTCGTTATTATATATATAAAAAAAGAAAACAATTCTCCGTACACACATCACTGATCACCTCTGAGTTTGGATCATGTCGCTGAATTAACAACCGCCAGAACGTCAATGAGAGCGCTGTTAGTAGGAAGAAGTAGTTCACCGATCGCCAAGCCGCGAATCTAACACACACCATGCACCCCTATATAAACCACACGAAAAGCTAGCTAGCAGAATCCACAGCCAAAGCAGCTCAAAGCACAAACAAACAAGAAACAACACACACGTGCACAGGTGACAGCATCACAGTTTACAGGACACAGAAAAAAGGAGTTCGAGTTCCCGCAATGGCCTCATCGAGAGCAAGCAGCAGCTTGGCGCTGGCCGTCGTCCCCCTGGCCGCGCTCCTCCTCTTGGCCGGCCCCGGCGCGGCGCAGTCCTCCTCGGCGCCGGCGCCGTCGTCGTCGTCGTCGTCGGGGTCGGGCAGCTGCTTGACGGAGATGGTGAGCCTGTACCCGTGCCTGGGCTACATATCTGGCAATAGCACGTCGCCCAGGGCGTCGTGCTGCTCCGCGCTGTCCAGCGTGGTGACGTCCAACCCGCGGTGCCTGTGCACGGTGCTCGGCGGCGGCGCCTCCTCGCTCGGCGTCACCGTCAACAGCACGCGCGCGCTCGAGCTCCCCGGCGCATGCAACGTCAAGACGCCGCCGCCCAGCGAGTGCAAGTGTACGTATATAGATGCTCGGCCGCGCGCCGCCTTTGCTCAGTGCGATTGATCTGTCTTTGTCATTATTGCCATGGTTGATTCAACGGCGAGCGACTTTGTCTTGCAGCCGTCGGGGTACCCGTGCCATCGTCGCCGACATCGCCGGCCACCACACCATCGTCCACAACTCCGGCGAGCCCAGCGGCGGCGTCGTCCGTGCCAGCTGCTCCCGCTGGTACGTGTATCTACTGTACAGTGCTGAGTCGTACTTGTACAAAAATTGTACATATATATGCAACAGATACGTACGAGTGAATTGTACATAATTTGTTATAATAAGAGTAGTATGAGTGTGAGGCGGATACGTATAAATTATAATCGCAAGTCACTGACTCTGTCCAAAAATTGTACGGCAGAAAATAGCAGATGTGTTTGGTGAGCTAATAACTAACGTGTTACGTGTGTGTGGCTCCTTGTCCCTTGATGCACGCAGCAGCTGGAACCGGGACGAAGGCGACCCAGACCGCGGAATCCTCCGGCGGGAGCACCACCGGCGGCAAGGCCGCCACGTCGGTTCTTCCCGTCGCCGTCGTCGTGCTCTCGGCAGCAGTCGCGCTGCTCCATGCTTGATTCCTGGATGTGCTTTGTCTGACTATAGAACTTTATGTATGTATCGATTGCATCTTTGTTTTGGTGTCTTTGCTGGAGTGTTTTTTATACACGTCATGCGCTGTGTATACAGAGAGTTATGCATGTATTCACAATTATTGTTTCAGTAATCAGGTTTATGTATGCATGTATTGTTTTCTTTTGTTCTACCTCGTCAACCAAGTTTTCCTCGGTGCAAAATATAGTCCATTAGAAAACAAAAGAAAATTCTCCATAGTGGAAAAATAATAACGATACCATTACAGGATCATAATGCATCAAACTTATCTACTGCAACCAACAATGGCATTACTACGCCATTTGACTACTACCAAGGCCTATCAGTGAAGACCAGTGAGGGTCGGAGGCTTTCTAGCCCCAAGCGCGTGGACTACAAAATGGACCAAATGGACATGGCCGTGGCCTGCTCTTAAGAGTAACTCCAATAGAGTCCTACTCGGACCTCTAAACCAAATTAAGGGCTCAGAGAAAACTACGACTCTAATAGGGCCCATACTCAAGCTCTCTAATTAGGGACGATGCCCTCCAATTAACCCCCTCGGGCCTCAATCCTAGGAACTGTCTCCCCGGCCCCTACTTTGGGTGTTGAAGTCATTAATCACCCATGCGTAATTGGAAACCTGCTGAATCGAAGTCAATCGTCATTGAATCGAGCTCGCCATCCATCAAACCGATTCCATCCGACCACCTACATGATCTTCGGCGCCGTCTGACCACTGCCTCACCACGCCGTCGTCCATCGAATTGGGCCGCACATGTGCTTGATTGGCATCGCCTCGCACCGGTATAGCTCCATACGAGGTTGAAGGAGAGGAATGTAGAGATCTGGGCGAAAGGGAGGAGAAAGGAGTATTTTGGTGGACCTGAGGCCTGAGGGAGATGGAGAAGAAAAAAAAATGAACCCAATAACTAGTGGGTCCCATGAATTTGAGGGCCAGGATATAGAAGATGTTGCTGGTGTTGATAGTTGAATATGGGCTCAAAAGTAGGTGAGCCCTCAAACTCCAAGTAGAGGCCCTGATTTAGGGGCTATTGCTGAAGATGCTCTTGTAAGATAAACGGGGCTAACATTCTAGTCTAGAACACATGAGTAGCGTTGTTCTGGTATCTGTGAAAACTAAGAACCCACACCATCAACGATAAGCTCAAGCGACCCAGTCCAACACTACAAGAAATATGTCATCTTTTGACATTTGATATTGGTCATAAAACCTGGAAAATAAGTTATAGGTTGTCATTTGTGACACCAAGTTGACAAAAAATGAAATGTCAAATGATGCGCATCTTTAATGACAACTTGTGACATTTAGGTGTTAAAGTCATAAAATTATCACTTTGATTTCAATCATCACAAACATTTATGACTTCTGATTTAATGTCATAGGTTTTGTGGACCTCGCCACATAAGTAGATGCTACATACGATGATAACAACTTTAGTATTGTTGTGAATGCAACATTAGAAATCCGCTAAAAAGACTTGATATGAAGCAATTTCACCACAAAAGAAAATCTTGAACAATGGGCATTAGGGTAGAGTTCCTGCTTCATCTCTTCCAATAGAATTGCAAACATAGTGTCGGGTTCATAAACCCGGGGTCCCTAATGGGCCAGCTTCCCAGCAAAAAGCTCAGTCCAGCAGACGACGTTGCAGACGACGCGCAACTCCTGGGCCGGCCCAGATACCTAACGACAGGCCTGAAGAGTGATCCAGTCTCCGACCAGAAGGCCTCCGACTCCAACCGGCCGGAAGGCCTGGCCAGGGAGGGGCGATGCTCGCTTCCGACTCTGACCCGCTTCTCCGACCGGAAGCCCTGGCCAAGGAGGGGCGACGCTCGCTTCTGACTCCGACCCGCGTCTCCGATCAGAAGGCCTAGCCAAGGAGGGGACGACGCTCGCTTCGACTCTAACCCGCATCTCTGACCGGGAATACACCGAACCTCTACATGCAGCTCTTCTCCGACCGGCACGGTCGGAGACGACTAGGAAAGATCGAATGGGGATGCCCGCTCGGTGAGGACCCAAGAAATCAGGCGGAGCAGATAAGGTAAGGCGCTCAAGTCAACCGCAATACCGAGGACCGTACCCTGCACACCTACAGGACAGTACTATCGGGTTATGTTAGAAGGGTACTTTATAACCTTCCAGACTAGTCAGAACATGAACAGTGTTGTGGGCACCGACATTTGCCATACTAGAAGAACACGATGGAGCCTACCATATGCATCTAGGCGTCAACAGTATTGTGGGCGCCGACAAACCGACTTGTACCCGATGGCGTGGGCAATAAGACTAGGTAACAAACACACACACTCTCTCTCACTGATAAGGCCATCCCTTTCATCTATAAAAGGGGATGCACCCTCTCCCAACAAAAGAGGGACGATCGACGATGGTTCACACAACAAAAAACGACAGACGGATCAATTCCGACTCTCTCTACTAGCTTTAGACACTCTAAAGCTACACAGAGCGTACGTTCCAATACTTAGCGCATGTACGAGGTCCCGTCACTCTCGGTCCTTCAGCCCAGAGTCCGATCGAACCTCTAACACCCCCATCTTAGTCCCACTCATTTGTAACCCCACAGCAAACTTCGAACACCTGGGCTCAGGAATAAAGTCACCGACCGACTCAAACTGGATGTAGGGCACGTTGCCTAAACTAGTATAAACCCTGTGTCATTGAGTGCTAAGCCACATCCGATCACAACATACGGTAAAACGACAAATATTTACTCTGGACCAAACGGTTTTGCTTAGATTAATCTGTCAAGAACAGTTTCGTCGTTCATCGGTTTGTGAGACTCCAACATTGTGAGATTAATCATTCATCTGTAATTTGGTTGTTTTCTTTTTACTCTTTCTTGTGTTCTTCATTGTGCAGGTAGGGGATAGCCTTCTTGGCGAGGTCAACCAGAACTGAGTCTCGGTTGATAACCAGAGGAGTTATGGTGCTAAGATTGCAGGGTTCGATCTTTCGATCTGAAGCCGGATCGGTGTGTTATTCTCCGCCACAACGATAGTTACCTCTACCTGATGGAAGATCAGGATCCTCGTCCCCATTAAGTGGTATCAGAGCTAAGATATACTATCAGGTTCACATTTATCCCCTAGTTTTGAGTGTTTCGCATTCGTCCCATAATCCAGTGCCATACTCATTTTTTTCCTGTCCTAGAACCTTCCGCGCCATAGCCTTTACATATTTTAGTTTCAGAGTTCGTCGTGTTGAGTTTGTGTCCTGGTCGAGGTCTTGTTGCTGGTTAGGTCGTGTTAGATTCTAGTTCGTGTGTTTTTCCCCAACGTTTCCATCAAATCCTTGCTGCCGTGACCAATTTTGCGCGCATTGTTTCCGTTTTGTCCTCTAATTCGGAGTTAGTTCTCAAAACTGGTCTAGTTTTCGCATACGAACTCAAATTTTGACGTTCCATATATCAAAATTGATCAGAATTTTTTTGGATCCGTTCATCCCTGTTCAAACGGGGTCAAAAAATTTTATTTTGGCCAAAAACTGGTCACAAGATCCTCTTTTCGTGGTCACAAGCTTTTTATCAATTTTGAGCACGTCTTCTGAATTTTCCACAGGCCATGCCTTTCACTTGTTTAAGCTCATATTTTCTGTGGTTACTTCTTTTGTGCTCCTAAGTGAAGAAAAAATATTAAAAAATAAAAAGGAAAAGTCAAAGAATTCCAAAAAAACAACGACAACTCAAAAATAGAGAAAAAAAGAGATGGCCAAAAGTGGAACAATATCTAGAGGAGCACATACAGAAGGCCAAAGTGAGTTGTGTTAGCGTGTGCTATCTGGTTCCTTGTTTGTGTTGCTCTTGCTATCCACCATACTTGTTTGTCACACACCTGGCACCTTGCTATCCATCATACTTGTTTGTCACACACCTGGCACTTGGAATATTTTAGACCAGCAACGAGAACAAGTACTTTGAACTATAATTCAGCATTACTTTTTGTTACTGACTTGTGTGCCAAATATTCATATTATTCTTTGTGTGCCTTTTAAGCTCCACAAACTCTTCAGATCAGTATAGAAAAAGGCCCTTACAATCTTGGTACCACTGCCTCACAGGTATCATGAACCAACCGCTAGTTGTACCGCCCACTGCTTGTGTTGGTAAGAACTTTATAAGAGCTTAGTAAGATGCTTCCACTTGCTGTGAAAAGTTACACCACTGCAACCACATAGTCATTTGATAGGTATAACTTTCACTGTTTGTTCTTGTTTTTTGTGTTTACAATGGCAGGAGATGATCAGACTGGAGATAACAATCCCAAGGATTTCAATGAGTGTGTCAGCTAAGAGCAACTACAAGATGCTGTAGAGAATGCCCAAAAAAGGATGAATGAGGCCATCAGAAAGGCCGTCACTGACGCACTCATTAAACTCAACATTGGCAACAACATGGAGAGATTGGACAAATGGATTTCCACGCTAACCGATAAGGTTACTGAGTTGGAAACCTTTGTGGCGGTCAACAATGACATCTCCGGCAGCAACACCGATGGTCTCTTGCCAGAAGACACAGTGTATGATGCCAATGGGAACATAGATCGAGCAACCTTCCAACAAGCAAGATTACGACGATGTCTTCGCCGCAACACGATAGGTATGGGTGGTGTCCACTACCATCAAGGTAATAATCATCGTGTGCCCAATGATCCTTATGCTAAGATTAAGTTGACAATACCATCTTTTTTAGGTCATTATGATGTTGAGGGATATCTTGATTGGGAGATGACGGTAGAACAAAAGTTTAGTGCCCACCATGTGCCTGAGCATCATAGAGTTCGACAAGCTACTAGTGAGTTTAAGGACTTTGCCATTATTTGGTGGAATGGGCTAGCTACACATAATGCTTTACCTGGTACGTGGGAAGAACTTAAGATAGCTATGCGTGATCATTTTGTTCCTCCTTATCATAGAGACTTGCGTAAGAAATTGATGCATTTAGAACAAGGAGAGAAATCTATACAAGATTACTATGGTAAGCTCCAAATAGGATTGATGCGTTGTAGCGTTGTGGAGGGGAACGAAGATTCCATTTATTGTTTTTATTCAGGTTTGAGGCGTGAGATTTAGGACCTTGTTGATTATAAAGAATTTCACACTATCAACCAGTTGTTTCAGTTCGCTAGGCTTGAAGAAAAGAAATTGCAGGGGCGTGAATAGCAGAGCAAGATCAAGGTTTTTACCACATACATGCCATGCTCAGCACCATCTTCGAGGCTGACCAAGCCAACCACTTTTCGGGCACCTCCACCAGTGAGCAAGCGACCAGCAGCCTCTGGACTTATCGCTACACCTAAGGCACCTCCCCGCACAACCTTTAGATTTAGGTAAAAATTCTTTGCAGGTGCCTGCCAAGAGTGCCTCATCCATTGCATCGACAGGACACACTTCAGGCATTCAGTGCCACCACTGCCATGGAATTGGCCATGTGCAGAAGGACTTCCCAAGTCCATGGGCATACATTGCTATAGAAGATGGTTACATTAGTACCTCTGACATTGAAGATGATGAAAATGAAGATACAGATGAGGAGGGCAGCGAAGTCCTTGGTGACGAGGCCACGATGGCCTATAGGAGCATCATTGTACATCGGGTGCTCAGCTCACAAGTACAACAACCTAAGAAGCTACACCACCATAACTTGTTCTAGATTTTCTTCGTCATCAGCAACCGTCGAGCACGTGTCATTATTGATGGAGGTAGCTACAATAATTTGGTGAGTTCTGATTTGGTCTAGAAGCTTGGCTTGACCACATGCCCGCACCCATGTCCATACCATATTCAGTGGCTAAATGATTCTGGAAAAGCATATGTAACACAAACTTGCAGAGTTTCATTTTCCATTGGTTCTTATGCTGATTCTATTGATTATTATGTGGTACCTATGCAAGCTTGTTCACTCTTATTGAGTCATCCTTGGGAACATGACAATGATGCTACACACCATGGTAGAAGTAATAAATACACTTTTGTGCATAAAGGAAAGAAAATTACTTTGGTACCTTTGACCCCTGCTCAAATTGTACAAGCTGATAGAGAACGTGCTGCTAGTTTGAATGATGTTCAATCTAAAAATTAGCAAGTTGTTAATTATATTCTTCCACCTAAAAAGGATAAGTTTACATCTATTTCTAAGGCCGAGGGGATTAAATTGAAGGGTGGTGCTATGCTTGCAACAAAATGTGACTTTGCTGAAATTTCTAATGATGATATTTGCTATGCTTTGGTATGCAAACAAGCTATGTTTTTGCTTGATGATATTGTTAGTTCGGTGCCTCCTGCTGTCACTAACCTTTTGTAGGAGTATGAGGAAAATTTTCCAGCTGAGATACCCCCAGGGCTGCCACCTATGAGAGGGATAGAGCATCAAATCGATTTGATTCCGAGAGCAACCTTGCCCAACCATGCTGCCTATTGAACCAATCCTGAGGAGACTAAGGAAATTCAGCGGCAAGTCCAAGACCTTTTGGATCATGGGTATGTACGTGAAAGCCTTAGTCCTTATGCCGTCCCTGTACTTTTGCTTCCTAAGAAAGATGGAACTTGGCGTATGTGTGTTAATTGTAGAGCCATCAATAATATTACTATTCGATATCGTCATCCTATTCCAAGGCTAGACGACATGCTTGATGAGTTATGTGGCTCTATAATTTTCACCAAGATTGACTTGCAAAGTGGCTACCACCAAATTAGAATGAAACTCAGAGATGAATGGAAAACCGCGTTTAAAACCAAATTTGGGTTGTATGAGTGGTTAGTAATGCCTATTGGTTTGACAAATGCACCTAGCACTTTCATGCGCTTAATGAATGAGGTTTTAAGAGCTTTTATTGGTCATTTTGTGGTAGTTTACTTTGATGATATATTGATTTACAACAAGTCTTTTGATGAACATATTAATCACTTATGTGCTATTTTTAATGCTTTACGTGATGCACGATTATTTGGTAACCTTGAGAAGTGCATCTTTTGCACAGACCGAGTTTCTTTTCTTAACTCTGTTGTAA
This sequence comes from Miscanthus floridulus, assembly GCF_019320115.1. Taxonomy (NCBI): domain Eukaryota; kingdom Viridiplantae; phylum Streptophyta; class Magnoliopsida; order Poales; family Poaceae; genus Miscanthus; species Miscanthus floridulus. The sequence goes on from NW_027097033.1 coordinate 26,891, forward strand.
CTCCATAGGGAATTGAGGTGTCCGAGATCAAAATTGAAGCCATAAAAAGCTAGCCAGTTCCCCAAACCATCACATAGGTGAGGAGTTTTCTTGGTCTTGTAGGATTCTACCGCCGCTTCGTCAAAGATTTCAGCACCATTGCTACCCCATTGCATGAGTTGACAAAGAAAGGGGTGGTGTTTCATTGGGAAAAGGCACATGAGGAGTCCTTTGACACTTTCAAGGACAAGCTCACACACACACACACCATTGCTGCAACTTTCAAACTTTGGAGGCACACGGAGGTGGATTGATGGGATATTTTGGTGCCAAGAAGACGGAGGAGGTGCTGTCCACACATTTCTTTTGGCCAAGGATGAGGCGAGATGTAGAAGGTACGTGGCTCGGTGCACCACATGTCAAAAAGCTAAGTCGCGGTTGAACCCACATGGTTTGTATATGCCTCTTCCTGTTCCTTCTACTCCTTGGGCTGATATATCTATGGATTTTGTGTTGGGTTTGCCAAGGACTGAGAGGGGGAGGGATAGTATTTTTGTGGTGGTTGATCATTTTTCTAAGATGGCACATTTTATTCCTTGTCATAAGAGCGACGATGTTGTTCATATTGATGACCTTTTCTTTCAAGAAATCATTCGTTTGCATGGTATGCCTTCTACTATTATTTTAGATCATGATGCAAAATTCTTGAGTCATTTTTGGCGCACTTTGTGGAATAAATTGGGGACCAAGCTGTTGTTTTCTACAACATGTCATCCCCAAACTGATGGGCAAATTGAGGTAGTGAGTCGAACATTATCCACCATGTTGAGAGCAATTTTGAAGCATAATTTGAAGATGTGGGAAGAGTGTTTGCCGCATGTGGAGTTTACATATGATAGGGTGGAACATTCCACCACCAAGGTAAGTCCTTTTTAGATAGTGTATGGTTTTAACCCCCACGCTCCTATTGATCTTTTGCCTTTACCTACCACTGAGAGAACACATAGTGATGCTAGAGAGCGTGCTGATTTCATTTGTAAGTTGTATGAAACAACTAAAGAAAATATTGAAAGAATGAATGAAAAGTATAGAATTACTGGTAGTAAAGGTAGAAAAGAAATTAAACTTGAACAGGGTGATTTGGTTTGGTTACATTTGAGAAATGATAGATTTTTTGAGCTGCGTAAGTCTAAATTAATACAAAGAACAGCTGGTCCTTATAAGATAATTGAGAAAATAAATGATAATGCCTACAAACTTGAGTTGCCACCTGAGTTTGGGGTTAGTCCCACCTTTACCATTGTAGATTTAAAACCTTATTTGGGAGAAGAAGATGAGCTTGAGTCGAGGACGACTTAGTTTCAAGAGGGGGAGGATGATGACACTATAACACAACATACTTTTGCTGACACTTTTTATTGTAGGCAAAGGGCACCTTTGCCGACAGATAAGCTCCCATGAAAAGTTTTGCCGACAATTTAGAAACAGTCGCGCTAGAAGCCATCAGCGAAACTTTTGCCGACAGTTAACAGAATCCCCGACACTTTATGTGTAGGCAAACGGTCTACCTACGTCGACAGTTGAAACCTTTGCCGACAGTTAACCCTTTGTCGATAGTTAAGACCTATGCCGACAGTTAAGACCTTTCCCGACAGTTTGTATGTTGGCGAAACCATTTCCAAGCATTTTATGAAACATGCCCTCGTCAGCAAGTAAACCGTTGGCTAAGCTATATAGCAAATATAGATATCAATTCAATTTGAATGATTTGACAAATCCACTTTTGTTCATAGAGAAGGCATCACATTGAGCAAATTCACTTGATTTTATAGAAATAATATATTAAATATTCCATACATACATCAAATGGATATTGCAAGTCAAAGTGATAATCATAGTACACAGAGCCATACATATACAAGTCCAGGATATAGATGAGCCACTAGAAGACATATATAGACATATACTACAAGTCTTGTGCTAACTGATCATTAGTAGCTCTAAACTTAAAATCAGCCCAGCAGTATGTTCATTAAAATAAAAGCATTATTATAGAACATTGACACTTGCTATATCAAATGATACCAACAGTATCTTTATCTTTAGCTTTCAGAGCATATCAATTGCCTCCTTGTCTAGCTCCCGCCCCTGCTCCTTGCATGAATGATTAGCTCATATTTTTGAGCCTGCCTGTTCAACTCGTGCAGCATCTTGCATTAGCATTAAGGAATGTATTTAACATCAGATGTCCTGCATAAACATGAGGAAAAAATCATCACAGTACATTGCATTAGAATGAAATCATCACAGGTGTTTTGGGCACTACTATACAAATGTCCACCAAAAAGTTAGCTACAGGGATATAATAGATTTCATAACTGAAATTCCTACATAAAGCAAAATGCTAAGTTTAATGCATGTTAGCGGACTGGAGAAAAAGTAGAGGAGAAAAACGCATGAAGCTTTGTTTGGTTTGAATTTGGGCAAGGTGGGGATTCCCTTGCTTTTGAGGGAGAGCCAGATTGGCTCTCCTCGCCTAGCAAGGTGTGCCTTACCTAACCTTTGCCAAGCAAGGAAAGTGGGCAAGTTTGTGCAAGACAACCAAACATAACCTAACTCTCATAGGTATTTTGCAAATTTTGTCATAATGACAGCATGTATGACCTGCTGGAATGGTTACAATACTATCTAGTAGTTGGTATTAACTGATATCATAGAAGTAAAGACCACTGATAGAAAGGTCAGGCCAAGGATACATAAGTTTATGCTTTAATGTCAACTACTAAGATGCAAGAATGCGGCCAACACCAGCACACACTTGTAATTGCGTCAGGTACTTATGATAGATATTTTGGTACATGTCAGCTACCAAGAAAGGGGCAATAGAGTGTTGCAGGAAGTCCAGGCACTTGTCTCCATAATAAATTTCCAGAAAAAACATTTTACTAATACCTTGAAGTAAATTATGGAACATACACAGCCATCTCAATGCAATTTTTAGTAAAAGAGATATCATGTGGCTTGAGATACCTTACTCGACTTTGCATGTGAAATCAGCACCTGGCTTTGATCCTTCACAGTTGGAAATGTCCAATCAGTATTTCCATCCTTGACTGAATGTAAAAAAGGAAATTTATCAGCAAAGTAAACTTAACAAAGTTTGATTACTTCATACAAAGTTCCATGAGCATTAAGGGCTCATTTTGTCATACATGTACAGATTCCCATCAGCATGACTAACAACAAAAATTCCTTCACGCTCTAGAACCCATGCAACACAAGTGCACCGACTGCAATAGATTGGTGTCCAAAGATCAATATATATACTTATAATTTAATAACCGTGTAAAGAAAAGCATCCATCTACACCACAGAAATAGTATCTTCTCTTTTAACTGCAGCCTTGTAGTTGCCTTTGAACTAAGAAAATACGTTCAAGTAAACTCTCCCAAAAAAATAATAAGGGAAAAATCCATTCAAATATCCTAGACAGCAGCAGGCCCAGCACATAATTAAGATTATCATCCTTCAGTAGTTCAATCGCCACAGCGATTTCAATCTAGCGGATCGCTATACAAGTATACATGCATGCTAACCATTAGTAATCTTAAACACTACATAACATACATGATTTTGGATACTTAAAACAATTGTCATCAGTGCTTCCACCACAAATGTTATTACCCTCGATATCTAGAAACCTATCCTCTATGCAAAGTATTTTACAAATGATACAAAGATCTTAACGGTTGTTGCACACACTAATACATAAGTAGTGCAAAAAGGGTTAGGTCATACTTACAATCTTTGGAGATTAGTAAGGCTAGAGAAAATTCCTAGAATGGAACCATTAAGATAATTGTGGGAAAGATCACTGCACAATATGAATATGTGAGAATCACTGTCTATGCAATCAGAATGATCAATAAATGATAGATTTTTTCAAATGTTTAGTATAATAAATAAAATACTATGATTTGGCTGCAAGGGTTCTGTTTTATACATTGTAGTTATGTTGCTCGCAAATTGGTTGGCTGGTATTGCACCTCTCAACTGATTCCAGCTAAGATCCCTGAAACACATTGGAAAAAGATGAGAACAAAAGATAACTTGCCAAATTCTCATAAACACCATGTGCAAAAAGCCAAAAAACTAATACCTTTTCTCCTAATAACAAAAAAGGGTAATTTCTTTTCCTAAAAGGTGATTATGCAGTATAGAACTTTACACATACAAGTAGCCAAGTTGGGGTATTCCATTGACGTTAGGAACAGATCCTTCCAAGCTGTAGTTCCTCAAACTCCTAATGGTGACAGTATCAATTAGATTAATATAAACTATAATAAATGCTGTAGAAAAAAAAGAGTGCAGCCACTTTATGATAGATCACATGAATCTAATGAACTTGTTTCAAGGCATGCATTACAAGACTTGAAACTAAGCTAACACTGCATGTAAACAAAGCTAAAGACATGAAGAGAAACAAAGACTGTTACACTATAAACTCAACGATATACAATTCTTATTGCTGACTAAAATCAAAATGATATAGTTCACAAGAAATTATGTGATCCACAGACCACAATTACCAAACCAAGTTGGAAACTGTGGACTGTTGTTCTGTTATTGCGACAATTGTGAACCTAGTGTATACTTGTTTAATGATTGGCAAGCGCATACGGTTCATGGACAAATATACAGAAGAAAAATAGAACATATATTTTTTAAAAAAAGCCATAGCCAGTATAAAACAAACTCCATGTGAGTCAACATACATAAACTCTGCTACTTCACACAAAAAGACATTGTATTTGAAACATTTGTTAGGTTGTCCCACTATGGTACAAAGTATTTAACTATGACACAAGCTCCAGTTCAACAATAACTTACTCTGATGTTGGTGGAAACCAGGAGGAAAGCTTCAAAAGAGAGACAAGACACATAGCCCTAGTAGTAACATCTGCAGAGTAGCGCTGAAGAGCAGCCTCTACGGCATCCACAGCATCAGATTCTGTTACCTGAACAAGATCAGGAATTGACCAAGCCGTTTGACACTAATAAATTTTAGGACAATACCCCTAAATGAAATACATAAAGAGAAGGCCAATGAGGGAAGATGCTAGAGTTATAAACTATATACATGCAGAAATTCTATAATCAATCATAAATGCAGCCATATGAGTAAACGAATGGTCACATAATTTCTCCCAATGATAGCCATTATAGATAACACAGGTAACCACAATTCGCAAGGTGATCACAAGGGAGGTTGTCAAAATTGTATATACACTCATTTGGAGCAGTTTGAACATAGCCTACAAATTATTTGCATGAAAAAAGTAACAAGACTACATAACAATATATGATGGAATCATCAGTGTAGAGTCTTCCCAGTAGAAAGTGTATAACCAAGAGGGGATGACTGCCAAGAAATTTTAACTCACCGTGATCGGTTCCTCCATGTCCAACATACTAAGATTGTTGACCAGCATTTCTCCATATTCACCGATGCACCAAACAACCACCCTAACTATTTAGATCCAGGGATATTGTAAATCCTAGAATCAGGTGAAAGGGGCTGAATCGAGGAGAGTGTAGCCTCTAGGAGCAAGGGGGGCTCTTACCTGGAACAAAGGAGAGCACCCGGAGTGGAGCCCAGTGCACGAGCAGTGGCGGGAGGATTTGGTGCTAGCCACTAGAACTCCAAACCCTAATGAATCCTACGCGTAGATCCGGAGCTGCAACCGATGGGGAGCGAGGATGGGCCACATCTTGTGTCGACATGGAACTGCTAGCGATGGGGCATCCATGGTTAGGGTTTCGGTGGATGGCAGCGGGCGGCGACACTGTGTAGGAGGGCAGCGGCGGGCGCTGGCATGGTAGGCTGCGGCAGCGAGGCTCCGCATGGGAGGTGGTGGCAGCGAGGCTCGGTGTGGGAGGTAGCGAGGCTTGGCGTCCATGGGAGGCGGCGGCGGCGGGCGCACTCGCGGGTCATGGGCCTTTTTCATTTTTGTGCTGTAAGCGATACTGAAGGTTTTTCTTTTCGTTTCACTTTAAAAGATCCGAAGGCAGAGTAGGGCAGGACCGTGCACACTTTCACCGACACTTGAGTTGTTGGCTCGGTTAGGCTACGCCAACACTTATTGTGTCTACAAATGTTTGCCGATAGTTTTAGTGTCCCGAGAGCAATGCCAACAGTTGATTTGTAGCCATACAACATCATTGTCGACAGACTATATGACATTAAAAGGTTGTACAATTACCAACAGATAATGTGTAGTTGAAACCACCCCTTTGCCAACACATAAATGTAGGCAATTGTGTGTTATGGTGTAGTGTGAGGACATCACTCCTTCGGATGTACCCGCTGATCCTTCAACCGTTATGCAAGGTCTAATGACCCGAGCTCGAATGCGTCAACTCAATTTAGAGGTGAGCTCATTCTTAAGCGATCCTTTTCATATTTTTGAGAATAGACTACTACATAATGATGTTATCTTGCTTAGAAATATAGGAGAGGGTCATGAGGAACTTAGAGAAAGGTATAGAGGTGGAGAAGACCAGCAAGGACGACCAACACAAGCTAGAGGCCCAGCCCAACTCGACTTCTACTCTGTCTCGGCCTTCAGGACCAGTAAGTAGTAAAACTAGTCACACTAGCGCATTCAGGCTCCATTTTCGATGATCCACATATGGATGGAAAACTAATTAGATAAGGAAGCCAATGCAAGTGGTCTCACATCAAAATCTCTTCGAAATCAATAGGAATTGTCGAAATAAGTCAGCGTCCAGAATCTACCAGGGTGCTGTGACACCATCTTTTGGTCCGTTGGACCGTATATCATGTTTGGGCCCATTAGGGGGCACATCCAGGGGTCTTTGCATGACCCTAGAGTCTTCATAAATAGCCACCACCCCTCTATTAGGGTTTGGCGGTTTTGCTTAGATTAATCTATCAAGAATAGTTTTGTCGTTTATCGGTTTGTGAGACCCCAACATTGTGAGATTAATCATTCATCTGCAATTTAGTTGTTTTCTTTCTTGCTCTTGCTTGTGTTCTTCATTGCATAGGTAGAGGATAGCCTTCTTAGCGAGGTCAACCAGAACCGAGTCTCGGTTGATAACTAGAGGAGTTGTGTTGCTAAGATTACAGGGTTCGATCTTTCAATCTGAAGCCGAATCAGTGTGTCATTCTCTGCCACAACGATAGTTATCTCTACCTAATGGAAGATCAGGATCCCCATCCCCATTAAGGCGACTACCGTTTCGTGACACAACATGAAGCGTTGTGATGCATCAATTGCATATGCAATGCTTTGGATGTATGGGATGAATGAATGATTGCATGGATGAATGTGTGAATGCGTGTATGATTGCATAGATGAATGATCATGCATAAAAAATAAAGTAAGATGGTTTGGTAAAGTTACCTTGATGACTTGAGTGATGGGTTTTGGGGAGCTTTTATCAGAGATGTCCGAAAGGGATCCGTGTTCATCGTTTGTGATGGAGATGGCATGGCCCACATGGGGCATCCCACTGCTCCTTACCTATCTCTTGGTAGTTGCCTGTGCCATCTGATCGACTTAGGAAGCTCGTTGGTCTCTCCTTGATGGGGATCCCATCGTTGGGCCCTTCCAAGTCTGCCTTGGGGAGGCGGAGGGCCATCTGCGAGCGGTTGTGCCTTGTTTCCCATGCTCGACGTGCGGTAGTGGTGGGCCATGTCCAGACCATGTCCCGTCTAATTAGGCGTCGTTTCATTGGGTAGGGGACATCCCATCAGTCAGGACGCGTCCCACCGTATCCCATCCACATTGAATGGGGGAAGAGAGTGGGTTTTTCACCCCAAGCCTTTGCCTTTCTCTAACTGCCGTGTCTCCTCCTTAAATAGGGGAAGGGAGAGGGTTTTTGTCCCAATCCTTCCCCTATCCTCCAATTGCTCCTCCTCCTCCTTGTTCCTTTTCGCCTAAGCACATTCATACACCGTGGCGGTTCCTAAGTGAGAGAGGGTAAAGCGAGGGAGAGGAGAACTCATAGATCCGTTCATGAGTCCGAAGCATGATGTTGAGCGGGAGGCCATCCAATGTGGATGAGGTGGTGCTGGCCGCCTTTGCCAAGAATGGGCTACTCCTACCGAAGGAGGCGGCACACTGGAGGGCTCCTGCACTGGGGGAAGCCATTCCATAGCCTCGGGCCAACGAGGTCGTATCCTTCCTTTCCTTCCATGAGCATGGGCTGGGGTATCCCACGCATTAGTTCCTACGCAGGCTCCTCAATGAGTGGGGCCTGGAGTTGCAGCACCTCAATCCGACTGGGGTGCTGCACGTTGCTGGCTTCGTCACAGTCTACGAGGCCATCCTCGAGATGGAGCCACACGTGGAGCTCTTCTAGTGGATCTTCATCGAACGAGCTTGGTCAGAGGGGAAGCTGCCTAGGACCGCGCCTATGGGGGGTTTCACCCTGCATAAGAAGGTGCAATTTTTGCATATTGGTCCCTTTTGAAAACATTTTTTACAAAAAGACCTATGCCAAAACGTTTGATGAAAATAGACCATTTTTAGGCGTCTTAGAACATGACACCAAGGTATGAGGGTCGGCGTCGACTGACACGACGCTGAGGTCTTGCCACATCACGGATGACCCCGGTCGATGGTGACACGGTGGTGCATGGGGCCCACTACATCGGCGTCATGTCAGCCAATGCCATAGGCCTAAATTCGGCGCTGTGGGGAGTCACGCCGAGCTATTGGCACCATCTGGCACGCGGCCCAGGCCCATGAAGCGTTGTTGGGCCGCCTGGGACACACGCCGGATGGTGCCAATAGCTCGGCGTGACTCCCCACAGTGCCGAATTTAGGCCTATGGCGTTGGCTGACACGACGCCAACGTAGTGGGCCCCATGCGCCACCGTGTCACCATCGACCGGGTCATCCGTGATGTGGTAAGACCTCGGTGTCGTGTCAATCGACGCCGACCCTCATACCTTGGCATCATGTTCTAAGACACCTAAAAATGGTCTATTTTCAGCAAACATTTTGGCATAGGTCTTCTTGTAAAAAATGTTTTCAAAAGGGACCAAAATGCAAAAATTGCACCATAAGAAGTCGAGGCCATCGGGCTCCTACCGCGCGTACTCCCCCTGCGACTCCAATCGGGGGGGTGGCATGGGGAGTGGTTGTAACACCTCAGGTGTTAGCCTTGCATAACTTGACTTGCATAGCATGAGCATGATCATAAAGCATTCATATACAAGCTTTGACACTTGAAACATTGGGTTGCAACATCTGCAATGTTTGCTTATTATCGCATGTTTCTTAAGCATATGCAACTTTTCTTGTTATTTCATGACTCCATGTGTCTATGCATATGATCATGAGTGGACACATGTACTTGGTGGATGTGGGTCACACAAACATGTAGCCACACCTAGGGTAGCAAATAGAACCTTGTTCAGGGTTACATTTCATGAACCAACATTTAAGCTCCATGTGATTACACTAGCTAGCCCTATGAGTGACTACTACATGAAATGATTGAATGACCTTGCAAATTGCTTAAACATGTTTAGAGTATCATTATGAACAACTTTGATATTCATGGTTAGGGGTAAAAAGGTCATTAAGCCATGCTTTGATGTGTATCATCAATTAAAAGTGACATGTTTGACCAAAGTTTGAACTAGGTGTTAGGGACCTTGCATGGAGGAGATCACTAAAGCAAAGTTGTAGTGTTTGACATAAGGAACAACTTTTATTTTTGGGTCACTAACTGATTCAGCTCCTAACATGTGTGAAATTGGATCACAAAAATCAATAAATCAACATTTCTTGACTTAACAAAAATTTTCTAAGTCCTTGATTGACTGACAGACTGATAGGCCTAGGTTGGGGGTGATTTTACTCAGTCTCGGTTGAGAATTGGAGCATGATCCTTGAACGAAAGTTGTAGCTAGTACATTGGTTTATCATTTCGGTTTAAAGTATTTGCACGTTGGAGCTACGGATTAGCTGTTAAATCATCGTCAATTCTCGCTGTCAGGCTAATACGCGCACGACTGAATCGAAATGAACCACCATCGTCAGTGGCCGACCGCGCCAGAGCTTGGCCGCCGTGTGGAGCCGATGGAGGCCGCGCGTCGCCAATGCCCTGATTGCGCAGGCCATGACATGCCTGAACATGGCCTTAACCCCGCCAGCGCTCGCCCGACCCCTTTCGTGCTCCATTTTCCATTTCCTCGGCCTTCTTCCTCGTCCGCTGCTGCAGCCATTCCCTCACCGAGAGCGGCCGGTGCCATTGCCGATGACAGCTCGTCCTCGCTGCTCCTTCGCCACCGCAACAGCACCACTGTCACCCTAGCAACTCCAGACGTCCCCCATTGCCCGCTATTCTAGCTTGGTAAGCCACAGCAACGCACACGCTCTCACTGGAGTTCACCGCCGTGTTCCGTCGTCGTGGCCACGCCATTAGAGTCTACCATTCCATGCGATAGCTGATGCTCTAGGTTCGTCGTAGTACACTGGTGCTCATCTAAGCCTTAGATCGAGCCACCGAGGTCATCACCGGTGTACTGCCGTTGTCCCACTGTGCCAATCCGCCATGGCCGCCGCCATCGTCACTGGCGTCGATGATAGGGCCGGCCAAGTGGTTTATTAGGTGCGCTAGGTCGAGTAGGTCACGCCGTGAAGACGTCACCACCGGCGGACTTGCCGTCGATGAGCCATGGCCACGCGAGCTTGCTCAGCGCCGCCGGCTCTATTTTTGTTTCGCTGACTGGTGGGGTCAACTGACCCATGGGTCCCGCGTGTCAGCGACTCCATGTTGTAAAGCCAGTTCAGTTTGTATGCAAATTTCATATGTTTTTGTAATTTTTGTATCTTCAGTTTGGTAGCTTCAAAAATTGTGAAATAAATTTGTTAGTGTTCCTTAGGAAGTGTAGTATTTAGGAAAAATATGTTCTTGACTTGTACAGTAGAAATTTTTGGAAATTTAAATAGGGATTTGAAATGTGCTTTTGAATGCATTCAAATTTGTTTATTTTATATCTAGAGTTCCTGTGCTCCAAAATTTATGAAATTTTTGTGGTAAGCTAGTATTAGCATATATGAACTCTAGTAAAAATTCGAGGACCAGTGCATGTGTAGATCTATAGTTATAGATTTTTCTTTTATGAATAGTTAATCCTTGTGTAAATTTTTATAAATTATTTATGAATCCAAAATTCATGAAATTTTTTGGAGGTAATCCTAGTAGTATATGGATGCTAAGAAAAATAGGAAATCTATTGGTTGACACTTTTTAAAAGGGTTTTCCATTTATGCTATTTCAAGCCTTGCTGCCTTGTCATTTTTGCATAGGATGTTCTACTTGGTAAAATGACATGAAATTTTTATAGTAGTCCTTTGATAGCTTTAGTAAGGCACTGTAAATTTTTGAGAATTTATGAAGCACATCTGGTATATGTTTATTATTTAACCTAGATATCAAAATAAAATAATAAAGGCATTTAAATAAATAGTTTGGGCTTCACCATTATATTATCTAAAATGTATTTGGTATGCTTACACTGTTGGTAGATTTTATGTTGTCAAATTTGGAATGATTACATGAAGTAGAAGTAGTGTTACTTTATATTGCATGTTGAATAGTTTCCGGATAGATTCTGTAGTTTGATGAATTGCATGTTGAAAATGATGTGTACTGTAAAAATAGTTAATAACAAAGTTGTAGAGAATTCGATAAGCTTTCCAGAAAGTCTAGGATCATTGTGTTTGGATTAGTAGAACTCCAGTTATGAGTGAAACAAGTAGCTACTATTTTGTGGCATAATCGATGCATTGTGGAAATAGTTAATTAAATAATTGAGAAGAGATATGCACCTACTCAATAAACATGATGCACTTGTTAACATATATGCATTTGTAATACTTATGCCATACTCATGCATCTAGGATCGGAGGAAGAGATCATGTTGCTGGAATTCGAAGAAGCAGAGGAAGAGAATCAGCAGGAGGATCCACAAGCCGCAGCTCCCAAAGGCATGGAGCAGAACCCTGAAGAGCTTCCACAGTGTCCTGACCACTGCCCTACTTCCTTTCTGCGAGGCAAGCCCCAAAGCATTATAAGTCTCCCCATAATTTACAAATGTTTACTTAAGTACTTATGATTGATGCATTAGGTTATAAGAGTTGAATGGAACCACTTGATGCATGTAAATTCCTTGTCCAGATATTAACCCTTTAACCGGTATAGGTCTAGGATCGAATATATGCTTAGCCATGCTTAGACTGGTAGAAGTCGGCTGATGTCCTGTCACCTGCAAGATGTAGGTGGATAACAGAGCACGGTTGGCTATATTTGCTATCGTGGAACAGAACCATGGGGTAACAAAAAATCGAGATCGGACGGGAAGTCGATAGAGAAGCAACAAGATATGGAGGTCTTGGGTGTGGAACTATCCCTGTCTGTGTTGATTAAGGACCGTACCATTATTGGCGCTTCTGACAAGATTGAACGCATGCCTCTCACTTAGCTAGCCGGATAACTCGTTCTGACCGCGAAGCCGAGTAATTCAACTCAGGCCGGGAACTGTTCTGTTGTGCGCTCCTTCCGGGGAACGATTAGACTGAGCCCAAGGGTAGGCTTGGCCTGAGCATCCTGGCATCTGGTGTTCTAGATTGTGCGGCATGGTACAGACCCGCGAAATGTGTACCTGAGTTGTACCAAAGGTGACCGAAGGCTATCGTGGCTGGTAGACCTAGGTTTGTGTTAGGAATAAATTCCCAGCTGGTTGAAATCGATTTGAATCGCCGTCTCTCCCGGATAGTGAGAAACTTGGCTAGTCCCAACATCGTAGCAACTGTGTTATGAAACATGATGGTTCGGATGAATATGGAATTACAATACCTGCTATGGTTACTATTGTATGCTTCTAAATGATATACCACATGTTTGGCATAGGATAGTTGCTAATCTAGAAGTGGATAGCTATAAATAACCTGATAACGAAATTGTAACTATACCATGATTCAAGTGCTTTTACGCAAAAATGTTGTCAAGTTATGTCCACTTATACAGCCTTGCATAATCCTTGGAGTCATTTTATTTCTGGTTCATGACGGGTAAGTCTAGCTGAGTACCTTCTCGTACTCAGGGTTTATTTTCCCATTGTTGCAGATGGCACTGTGTATCACGGTTATTGCAAGAGTTACTTCTATCCCGCCATGGATGAGGAGTAAGCCTTGGGCAAGCTTCTTTATTAATTCCTATCCTTGCTTTTGTGGACCGTGATCTTACTTGGCACTGTATTAAATTATGTTGGAAACTTTATTTTGAACTTATTTGCTTCCGCTCTATTTATCAAACTCAGTTTGTAATAACTTTTATTCGTACTCTGATGACGAAATGTATCTGTGAACTTTATGTAATATGTGGTATGTATGTTGAATCTTGTACGGTCTTGGTTGTTGTAAATCGTTTATCGAGACCCGTCGTGGTACTCGACGGACTACCGGGTTTATATGGGTTCAAGTATGACAGTGCGACCGCTTGCGGGCTGCCATTGTACTTGTACTCTTATAAATTGGTCGGTTCTGCGACAGTGGCTCTACATTAGGAAACTGACGGAGGTGCCGTTCCCACCGTTCACCGGAAGGAGGCCAGAGAGGCGGGAGAGTTGGTCGTGGGGGCCCTCTAGTCGGCAAAACAAACTATAGGTCATCGAGGTGGAGCTCCAAAAGTTGGTGCAGCATGGCCTTGATGGGCTAAGGGTATTCCACAACTTCTTCCACCATTGGGTCGCCCCGCTGGCAGAGAGGAGCCAACCGATGTGGATGTACTCTAGCCTGATGGATCCCAACTGCACGTAGCCGGAGGAGTTGGCGAAGGATGAGGTCTAGAGTTGGCTCAACTGGGTGCTGTAGCTGAGGAATAAGGAGTCCCTTGAAGGGAAGCCCGGACCTCTCCACACCATGAAGCTATCCAATCTGGTATGCTCCCCTCCTCCTTTCCCATGACCTTTTTTCTCTTGCTTTCCCTTGTTCTAACTCCGAGTCATCCGTTCCATAGGGACTCATCGGCTACAAATCCCGGCCGCATCTTTCGAGGGGGTCGGAGGGCATGGCTCGGCAAACTACCCTAAAGGAGGCAGCGGATGCCAAGAAGAAGAAGAGAGCTGAGAAGGCTTAGAGGAGGTACGAGAAGGAGAAGGAGATTGCCCGGCGGGTGTGGACTGAGGAAATAGGAGCGACATGGAGGCGGAGCTCGAGTCGGAGGAACCCACAAAGATGGGTGGTGATGCGAGCTCTTCTGAGGATGGAGGCCAGGAGGTCGTCGTGACCTCGGTGGAGCGTCGTGAGCATATGGCCACATCCATCAGTAGTAGGCAGGATGCGGAGAGGCATGGCGATGTTCCTGCATCAAGGAAGCATGATCCGAGCTTGGACATTGCCATCGAGCCAGAGGTGAAGCGGACGTGGTTGTCATGGCCTTCAGAGGCATTGCTGGCGTCGCCTTCCCCTACTCCAAGCATGGTGGGGTAGGCTGGCCGGTCAGAGGAGTGGGCTTGTACCCCCATGTCTTCGGGGCTAGTGCCAGCATGTGACCCACAATGGGGGGATGCCCCACCAGCTGCTCTGGTGGGCGCACCGCAAGCCGGTGGTCGCGGTGGCTCACGGGCCGATCGGGAACTGGTCGGGTCAACTCCCCCTCAGTCGATGTGAGGGGGCATGGGTTGGGGCATCAAGGCTCTACCCCTTGCCCCTAGGTATGTACCCATGTTTATTTTATCTCACAGTTGAGTTTTTTGAGTGCGACTGACCTATACTTTCTTCGATAGTGGCCAGATACTGATAGGATTGAGCATTGCCCTGCCTCCCATGCGGGAGGAGTGGTGGCCAAGCCTATAGCGGGCCATGACAAGCAGCGGAGAAAGTAGGCTAGCGGCGGTGTGGCCTTCCCCTATGCGGGCTACACCCTCCTGGCCGGTCATGGGCCGGGCAGCAGCGGCAACGACTATGATGGCGGCAATCCTAGTGGTGACGGTGGTGGCTGGATCAGAGGTGACCCTCGCGATCCCTCCTGCACCAGTAGTGGTAGAAGAGAGGGGGAGACTAGGCTCCCTACCTTGCCTAATGGAGGGACGCATGGCTTGCCCTCCTAGTCAGAGCTAGAGGCGTTGGGAGGTGACGCGGCCAGGCTAGAGGTAGAGCATCCATCGGTGGGTCGTGGGTTTGAGGAGGTGGAAATCCCCTACCCTAGAGAGGCAGGCACTAGGGTGGAGCCACCGGCCGTCCTACCATCGTGGGAGTTGGCGATGGTCCAGTCATCGGCTGGGCCTTCCAGCAGGTTGGGGCCGACCCATGACCTGGTGTGGCCCTGCCCCAATGACCCAAGGAAGGCTCGATTCATCCTTCGGGATGAGGAGGAGGTGCAGCTCTAGGACTTACTTGGGGGGAGAGGACTCATGATGGAGTCCGATCTTGCCCAAACCAAGGCAAGACTCAAGGAGGCCTTGGAATAGGTTGAGTCCGTCCATCAGGCAATTAAGGTCAATCTTCTCCGCGTCGTAGAGGTAAGTTTTCTATGTTTTAACATTCGTCCTTGACTCCTTGGTCTCTTGCTGGTTGTTTTAGTGTGTTTGCTTCTTGCTTTGTAGGGTTTAGAGAAGATGTCAAGCCGCAAGTCCCGCTTCCTCTGGGAGGAGCACGCTCGGATGGAGCAGGAGGACGTGATGTCGTGGCGTTTTGATAAGCTCGAGCACCAGCTAGAGTCGATAGGAGCGCGAGCGGTGGAACTACTCGTGGTGGAATGAGCGACTGCTGCTGAGCAGGGACTCAACATGGTGAAGGTTTGGCTAGCAGAGGTCCAGCTGGTGGAGACTGAGACAACACTCTAGGAGTCTTTGGAGGCTCTAGAGCTAGAGCAGAAGGCCTGGTCAGAGGTTGACCAGGAAATGCTCGCGCTCTAGGGGTGAGTGCTTATACTAGAGGAATCGAACGCCCGACTACTCGAGCAGGTCACCCAGCAAGAGGAAGGGCTCTCCATCCTTGAAGGCACCTGGCTCAGTATGTATCTATTCCATCTTTGGTTGATGTCTTGTTTTTTCCTTTCCCTTACTTCTAAGCTTGTTGTCCTTCTTCCAGAACTAGGCAGAAGGGTTGGATCGCTGGAGCAGGAGCTAAAGATAGCTAAGGCGGCGATTGGTTGGAGTGTGGAGGCACTGGCCAAGTCCCTTGAAGAGTGACGTGCTCTTGAGAGGGAGCTTGACCAGATCTGTAATGTTGCCCAGGTTGTTGTCTCGGAGGTGTTTGAGTTAGCATCGAGCACCAGCACGCCTGCCATTTAGCTAGTGGAGGTCCTGAACGAGGTTCGGGTGCTTATCTCCAACGAGATGTTTTACGGGACATCGAGGGTGTTGACCTCAGTGGTGATGCACCACCTAGACCTGGACTTCGCCGCCATCTACAACGGGTACACCGATGGGTGGAGCACGGACGCCATCCATGCACTCAGGGAAAGCTTACTGCCATATGCACAGTTGGTGGCCGAGCAAGTTTCCACGCAGTGGGTGATGGAGGCTCGCCCTGCGAGCGCAGCTAAAGGCATGCGCCAAGAAGACATCACCCAGCTGGCGGATGGAGTGGAGGTCGGTTCAGAGGCGAGGATTGTCCCGCCTCCAACCAAACCGAATGTTGCCCCATTGGAGAGCGAGCATCCCTTATCTTCGTCGGTCGCGTTGTCAGACAGTGCCGCCAGGCGGCCACAGTAGTATTTAGAGTAGAAGTAATTAGCAAATGTAAAAGTTAAGTTTGTGGGGAGCCCCCATGAGAACAATTTGTTTTGTATTAATGAATACATCATTTTTGTTTTGTGATGAAGCACTTCGTAAGGGGAAGCTTGTCCCATCCGTTCTTTGTTTTTACCCTAGCATAGCTCTATTTTTTATCCTTTCTTTTTTGCACCTACCTGTTTGACCCATAGGCTGTAGCCTTAAGAACCAAGGCATGGCCCATGAGGCTCAGTTGCTCGTAACCGTAGGCCATGGCAGGGTGTGATCGGTCAGGAAATTAAAACAAAGTTACATAGGGTAATTAAAGGAACGGACTGCCCTTTCGTTCGGGTAAAAACTATTTACTATATGATAGTAAAAAAAGAGAGGTGGTATCGCACCCTCGTGGAGCCCCCGAGTGACCCAGGCTGAAAGTGTTTGGACTAGGGTGCTCTGTAGGAGCAAGCATTGAATGAAAGAAAGTGGTAAGACCAAATTTTAGGGGAAGAAATGACGTAATTATTTGATGTTCCAAGTGTTGGTGAGAACATTGTCGTTGTCATCCTTCAATTGGTAGGTGCCTGGTCGGATCACCTCGGTCACCGTATAGGGTTCTTCCCATGGCAGAGAGAGTTTGTGTTTCTCCTTGGTTGATTGGGTTCTCTGGAGCACGAGGTCTCCGACCTCGAGGATCCTCCCTCTGATTTTTCTTTCGTGGTACCTTCGAAGAGTTTGCTGGTAGCAAGCGAAGCGGATGATGGCTGTCTCACGAGCCTCCTTGAGTAGGTCAACCATGCCTTGCTGAGCCTCCATGGCTCAGTCATGGTCGAAGGCCTTCACTCTTGGAGCACCATGGTTGAGGTCAGAGGGCAGCACTACTTTAGCTCTGTAGGCTAGGAGAAAGGGGTTGAACCCTATGGATTGGTTCAGGGTTGTTCTTAGGCTCCAGAGGATCGCTGGGACCTCTACAACCCATCGCCTGGCATACTTGTTGAGTCGATCAAAGATGCATGGCTTGAGTCCTTGGAGGACCATGCCATTGGCCTGCTTGACCTGACCGTTGGTACATGGATGTCCGACCGAGGCCCAGTCGATCCTAATGCTATATCCATCACAGAAGTCTAGGAACTTTCTCCCTGTGAAGTTAGTTCCATGGTCAGTGATGATATAGTTAGGAACTGAAAGGATCAAGATGCCCAAGAGAGGGGGGGGTGAATTGGGCTAATTCTAAATTTTCTTGCAATAATCAAATCCTACGGATAGCCCAATTAACCCCTTGTGCCTAGAAAAGTGTTTCTGTCAAACTAACGCACAACGGACTTGCAACCTATGTTCCAAACTTACTCTAGCATGACAATTCTATGAATGTAAAGATAAGTATTGAATTGCTCAAAGTAAATACTCAAAGTAAATGCTCAAAGTAAATGGAGAGAGAGAGGAATGTGGCGATGTTTTGCTGAGGTATCGGAGAGTCACCACTCCCCACTAGTTCTCGTTGGAGCACCCGCGCAAGGGTGTAGCTCCCCCTTGATCTGCGCAAGGATCAAGTGCTCTCTACGGGTTGATTCTTCGACACTCCGTCGTGGTGAATCACCCAAAGCCGCTCATAACTTGAGTTGGGTCACCCATAAGCTTCGCCGGGTGATCACCAAGCTCCCAATCACCACCAAACCATCTAGGTGATGGCGATCACCAAGAGTAACAAGCACGAACTCTCACTTGACCACGTGAAGCCTAATGAGAAGATGGATGCACACTTGGCTACTCTTAATTCACTAATGAGGATACTCTCTTGGATTCTCAAATCTCAATCACCTCACTAGGACCTTGCTCTTCTTGGCACTCACAAACATGTTTCTCAGCTGTTGGAATGAGCAAAAGTGACTCCACACATGAGTGGAGCTTCTATTTATAAGGTAGCCTAAAAAATGAACCGTTATGAGCTTCTATTTATAAGGCAAAGGGTCTAGCATGCTTGGGCAAGGGTTGTGGCGGTGGAGTTTGACACTCATGAGCAAAGTGGCCTTCTTGTCCACACTCAAAACATCTCTTTGGCTTTGGCTTTGACTTTGATTGTTGTTGTTGAACTTGAGCCTTCTTCTTCTCTATACTTGCCACATATCCAATGCCACTTCTATCCATCTTCATGACGGTGTTCATGAGTAGCTCACTTTGAAGATGCTTGCCTCTAGCAAACTTGCTCAATCCAATCTTGAGATGCTCTTTCTCCAACTTGAGATTCTTATTTTTCTTCCTTTAGAGCATCATCTTTCTTCTCTTCCTTGAGCTTTATGTTTTCTTCTTTGAGCTTCTCATTCTCAAGAATCAACTCTTTGTCATGATCAAGAGTTTCTAGCACAATGGTGTTGTGGCTTTTCATTTCTTCAAGATCTTTCATGAGCTTCTCATTTGTGTTCTTGAGCTTGACATATTCATCATAGTCATTGCACTCAACCACTTGCTTGCCTTTACCACTAGATCCTTGCTCAATGCTCTCATCAATCAAATCATCACATGATGTAGCTATATCAATCTTAACAACATGGTTAGTAGCATCATGTGGCTCATTTGGTAGGAATTCTTGAGCAATGACAAGAGTATCATGATTGATCTTAAGAGTTGTATACTCATCTTTTAGCTTGTTGTGACTAGTGATGAGCTCATTGTGCACCCACTCAAGTTTATCATGTTTATCTTTAAGCTCTTTCTTAGAAGATTTGAGCTCCTTGAGTTTGGATGATATAGCATCATTAGTTTCTCTAAGCTCATCATTAGCCTTTTCCAATGTATCGCACTTAGCTAAGAGTGAATCATTTTTAGCATCAAGCTTTTCATTTGTAGCTCTACTTTTTCTAATGATCTTAGTGTATTTTCTTAGTATTTTGACAAGATCATCATATGTAGGTGAATCATCATCATCGCTATCGCTATCATCATCACTAGCTTGCTCATCATCACTACTATCATCATTCTTAGTTACCTTGCGTTCACCCTTGGCCATAAGGCATAGGTGTGTAGAGGATGATGGCGATGGTGGCGGTGAAGATGCAAGATCAATAGCAATGGCGGCCACCTTCTCATTGTCACTATCATCATCGGATGATCCACTTGATGAATCAATGTTCGTGAGCCAATCACCGATGATGTAGGCCTTTCCACTCTTCTTCTTCTTGTGGAAGTCTCTCTTTTTGCCATCTCTCTTCTTGTATGGCTTGTTCTTCTTCTTCTCATCTTCATCTTTATTGCTTGAGTCATCTTTCTTGCCCTTGTTCTTGTTCTTGAACTTGTCTTTCTTGGGCTTTGTGCATTGATGAGCTAGATGGCCAAGTTCGCCACAATTGTAGCAATCCATCTCGGAGATTGTCTTTCTTCTTGAGCTAGTGAAGAACTTCTTCTTCTTGCCGTCAAACTTGATGCCACTCTTGTTTAGCTTCTTTAGCATCTTGGCGGTCTTCTTCACCATGAGAGCAAGACTTTCTTCATCATCTTCGTCATCACTTGAGCTCTCATACTCAAGTCTTGCTTTGCCCTTATCTTGGCTAGCTTTGAATGCTAAGTCCTTCTCTTTCTTCTTTGTAGAGGATGAGCCATCTTGTGGCGTGATGTGCATGTACATCTCATGAGCATTGATCTTTCCCAAGATTTGTGTCGGTGTAGCGGTGGAAAGATCACCTTGATGTAGCATGGTCACAATGTGCCCATATTTGTCAATGGAGAGGACACTCAAGATCTTTCTCACAACGTCGGATGGTGACATTTGAGTAAGTCCAAGCCCATTGACTTCCTCTACAAGAACATTTAAACTTTCTTTGGGAAGCATTTCAAATGAATTTAGCTTTTTAATCACAAGATGATAGCGTTCCTCACGCTCACTCTTGGTTCCCTCATGGAGCGCACAAATGTTCGACCATAGTGCATGGGTGTCTTTGTGGTTCCTTACACGGTTGAACACATCTTTGCAAAGGCCTCTAAAGATGGTATTGCGAGCCTTTGCATTCCATTTTTCATAATTAACCTCATCGCCTTGTAGATTAGTAGCATCCCAAGGTTTTGGGAAGCCTTGTGAGGTGGCTTTAAGAATACCAACGTCTAGAGCTTCTAAGTACGCCTCCATGCGGATTTTCCAATATGGAAAGTCATCTCCCTCAAAGATAGGAGGAGGTCCATCCCCATGAGACATCTTGCTCTAAGCGGTTAAGCTTAAAAACGTGAGCATGAGGCTCTGATACCAATTGAAAGGATCATGATACCCAAGAGGGAGGTGAATTGGGCTAATTCTAAATTTTCTTGCAATAATCAAATCCAACGGATAGCCCAATTAACCCCTTGTGCCTAGAAAAGTGTTTCTATCAAACTAACGCACAATGGACTTGCAACCTATGTTCCAAACTTACTCTAGCATGGCAATTCTATGAATGTAAAGACAAGTATTGAATTGCTCAAAGTAAATACTCAAAGTAAATGCTCAAAGTAAATGGAGAGAGAGAGGAACATGATGATATTTTGCTGAGGTATCAGAGAGTCGTCACTCCCCACTAGTCCTCCTTGGAGCACCCGCGCAAGGGTGTAGCTCCCCCTTGATCCGCGCAAGGATCAAGTGCTCTCTACGGGTTGATTCTTTGACACTTCGTCGCGGCGAATCACCCAAAGCCGGTCACAACTTGAGTTGGGTCACCCACAAGCTCTGCCGGGTGATCACCAAGCTCCCAATTACCACCAAGCCATCTAGGTGATGGCGATCACCAAGAGTAACAAGAATGAACTCTCACTTGACCATGTGAAGCCTAATGAGAAGATGGATGCACACTTGGCTACTCTTGATTCACTAATGAGGCTACTCTCTTGGATTCTCAAATCTCAATCACCTCACTAGGACCTTGCTCTTCTTGGCACTCATAAACATGTTTCTCAGCTGTTGGAATAAGCAAAAGTGACTCCACACACGAGTGGAGCTTCTATTTATAAGGCAGCCTGAAAAACGAACCGTTATGAGCTTATTCGGGGTGACCGGACGCTCTGGTCGTACTGATTGGACGCTCCGGTCTGTTCAACCCGCGAACCAGTGAAAATGTGTTGACCGGACGCTGGCAGGGTCCGGTCACCACTAACCGGATGCGTTTGGTCGCTTTAGACCCTTACTAGAACCTTACTATACTCGACCAGACACTGAACCCCTAGGGTCCGGTCAGTACTGACTGGACGCCTCCGGTCACAGATTCCCTTCTCTGGAACCTTACTAGAGTTAACCGGACGCTGCCTCTCAGCGTTTGGTCACTTGACCTCTCCAGCGTCTGGTCGCATCGAACGCAGACTGTTGATCAAATGAACTGACCGAACCCTGCGGCCAGCATCCGGTCACACCAGAGCCAGCGTCCGATCAGCATTTGACCCTCCATTCACTTCCAACTCTCGATCATATGTGAATGAAGTTTGCTCCAAAGGATCTTAGGCATTCATAGGAGCTACCTAGAGCTAGTTTTAACAAGTGTGCACCACACCTAACTCACTAGACTCACCTAGGTCAAGCTACCCGTCCATACCCCCCTTAATAGTATGGCCAAAGAAAAAACAAAGTCCTCAACTACTCTAAGTGTCTCTCCAACTCCGATCGACACTTAGAACTAGTCATCCTTAACCTTGTCGTCCATTCTTTGAAAACCGAAATGATTTCCATCGTAGGGGCATGACAACTTTGATTGCCCAATCAATCTCCATTACCATGACCTAGCTTAATTGAATCTACAAAACACATGTTAGTCATAGTAATCTTGTATTGTCATTAATCACCGAAACCCAACTAGGGGCCTAGATGTTTTCAATCTCCCCCTTTTTGGTGATTGATGACAATACCACCTCGAGTATGTGAAAGAGTGAGGTTTTTGACGGGCTTGGTTCATATAAGCTTTTGTCGATAAGAACAAAAGTGTTAGTCAAGCTTATATGACCCAAGTCAACACAATGTACTCAAAGGATATGAATTAAGCATGAGTATGAGTAACAAAGCTCATTTGCATCGGAGTATAAACGTAGAAGCAAAGGCAAATGAGCATAACACACGTGATATGACATATAAATAATGTAAAGTAGAGAGCACACATGTCATATATCACAATCATGTAGATATCACTATCACATAGATATAATAATGTGCATGAAAGTAACACACGAATGCATAATAATAATAGTGTATCACATAGATAAAACGCTAAATGTATATAATAAGCTAATACTAGATAACTAGCTCCCCCTAAATGTTGCTCCCCCTGAGTCTACATACTCGAACCCTCTCCCCCTTTGGTGTCAAACACCAAAACCCAAGGGTCGGTCGATGGGGCTACAGCGGATGAGCCGGGCGCTGAGGTACGAGGAGCAAGCTGGAACTGGGCGCCATCATTATCTAACCCTGAGCTTTGTACTGACTGACCCTCTGTAGTAGGAAGTGTCACTAAAGTGGTCTAGGTCTGAGCTGGGGTAGGTGCTGCCTACGAAGCTGCTGGTACGTCTGTCGTAGGATCTGAAGAAGCAATAGACGAGGGGAGCCTCTGAGTAGTCATTGTGACTGGGGCTGCTGTAGAAGGACCGGCGGTATACATATGAGGCAGTGTAGGCATGCCGGTGAACTCATTGAAGGATGCTCCAAGACTCCTGGAGACTGACATGTCAGGCACAAAAAGCGAGGGTGACTGCTCCGGTGAGAAGCCCGTGTGATATGGAGTGAACTACGGGGCTACCACTGGTGAAGACAACCACTAGGACACCTGAACTGTAGGTGAAGCAAATTGAGCTGGAGGTTGTCCCTGACTCTGAAGCCCACTGGGCTATACCGCTAGAGTTGTCAAAGTGGTGGTAGGCTGAGCAAGCTAGGGCGAAGGCTATGGCAGTGGGGCTCCAAGTGCTGTCACTACATGCTGCATAAATCCCATAAGCTGCTACTACATGAGTAACTACGGTGATGCATCTGCTGCTACTACTGCTGGAGAAGCTGCTGCTACCGCTAGAACTCGTCCTGACAAGCCTGAAACTGTGCGAAGTTGGCAGCAGTCTCCTATGCCTATCATGCCTAATCCTGCTGCCTCTGCTCGAGAATAGCAATCAAGGCGGGGTCCGTCTGTGGTGTAGGAGGAGCTAAGCTAGAACTGTCGGCCTTTGCATCATGTCTGCATGGAGGCATCTAAGGAATCGGCAGATAGTCGTCATCCGAGCTGTCACTAGTCTCTATCGCCTCCTGCTGTGCCTCAAGCTCCTCCTCCTCTGTAGTAGCTATGCCTCTAATGATCTCGTCCTATTGAGCTGCTGACTCTGGAACATATGGATGATGGCTGGGCTAAGCGGGTGCCTATGGTGTGCTGTGCCTGATCCTCTGTGCCATGTTATAAGCTAGAAACTCAGTGGTGGCACCCTTGTACTCTGCAACCATCTTAGGGGTTCTGACCTGCATAGACTTGAGCATCAAGAATGTGATCCAATGTGCATAAGGAAGTTTCCTATGACCCTTGAAGCCCTCAGCAATAGTACCCTCCATCTCTGATAGAAGGAGGTCCCAAATGTCGAACACAGTCTGCTGCATCAGGGCATTAAGGAGCCAGAGCTGTAGGTGAGTCAGACCCTCTCTATATCCCAACCTAGGAAGTAGTGTCCTCCTGATAATGGCCTCTAGCACATGAGCTGTAGGAGTTAGGTCACTGGGGTTCCTCCTCGACCCCTCACCAAAGGGTTCCTTGAAGCAATGTCGCACAAGATCAGTAGGGGGCACTAAACCTCCATGAGGATGCCTGGGAGGCTCCTGCTGTCTATAACATACCTCATACAACTTTACAAGCTAATCCTGTAGCCTCAGTATCTCTTGGGCCCTGAAACTCATCACCCTGTAGTCTCTACCATTGAATGCAAAGTGTATGAAGTTGTGCTGCGAGTCAACGTAGAGTGAAGCATAAAACTGCTGAACCCAAGATGACACATATAGTCCAGTCCGGCCAATCAGATCTGACAACCCTAGCAAATATGACAAGTAGGGGTGGATATGCTCTCTAGCTGCTGCCACAATAGACTCTATACTGCAGACCCTCTGAGATCTGAACACTGCTCCACTATTGAGATAAGCATTGTAGAAATCCTCCTGCAGTGGCGTGTAGAAACCCTCAGCTGCTCTCTCAACCCTCCTCGGAGGAAACCACACGTCAAACTCAACAAATCTTAGCTGGCGAACCTATCTGGCTATGGCGGCCCTCAAGTCAAGGTGTACCATTGGAGGCGAACCCTATGGTCTAGGCGGTGGGCGTGAACCCCTACACTGTGTAGCTGACCTCAGTGGAACTGTAGCACTGGTACGACCAGAGCGGCATAGCTGGGATGCTGGCTCGGTCTCCTCGGTCTGCTGGCCCTCCTAAGTGTCCTGAGCTGGCTGAGGCTCTGCTGGTGGGGGCTACTGTTGTGGCTCCTACTGGGACTCCCCCTGACGCTGAGGTTCCTCAATAGCTAGATGATGTCCTGCCATCATGATAGTCCCAGGTGGACTACCATGAAGTCACTCAATCTCCCTCAGTCTGCCCTGCGCATCAGGTGCCAGCTGATCTGCTATAACAACTCCACTACGAGCACCACCTCTCTTGGCACACTCTGTGGCCTCAGCGACTGCTGCTGCTCTCGCTGTCTCTACGTCGAGGTACTTGCGCTTCTTGGATGTTACCTGCTTCATTGCCTTGCCTTTCGATCCTACAGGCTGGCAAGGCGGGGGCCTCTGGTCATCATCTCCTGGACCACCACCAACATTCTTCGTGCGAGCCATCTGATCTGACAAGAAGATGAACTGCCACTGATGAAGATCAACTATCAAACTGACACTCCCGAGGCTTGGCCTCGATCCTTACTTGTGAGCATGGCTCCGAGTTATCTGATAGCTGCCACAAGAACCTCAACAGCATCGACTCGCTGCACGATGGAATAGATGGATATACAAATAAATACAATATATCTAATAGATGTGAAAAACCTAGGAAGCAAGCAATGTAGGTACAAAATTGATACGACGGGGATGCTACCTGACGAATAGCGATCCGGGAAAAGAAGAGACGTGTCATGCGGGGGAAACCTCGGAACCAGCTGGGGCTAGGGTTGCGAAGAACTGCGATGAACCGGCGGCCCTAGATTATTTGAAATCAGTGATTTGCAATGGATTTAGGTCACACGCACGACAAATTCGAAGCAAGGATTAGGCCTTACCAACCAATCGAGGAGGCAAGGGCTAGGGCTTGGATGCTCGGCGCAATGGACGCACGGTGACTTGGGTGTGCAGGGAGGCGCGGTTGTGTGCGAGGCTGGCGTGAGGTGAACGGCAGTGTGGGCAAGGCTGCGGTGGCACGGTTGCGGGAGGCCTACGGATGCGGTGACATGAGGGGCTCGGCACGAGGCTGCGGCGGCGTCGATGGTTAGGGCACGGGATAGGCCGGTGGTGAAATAGGCCAGCAATGGTACGATCGATTGATTAAATAGGCCCCCAACGCAACAGATAACGAAACAAAAAAAGAGTCCAGAAGCCGCGCGAAAACCATTGATCGGACGCTCCGGTGGTAGCGACCGAACGCTACCACCCAGCGTTCGGTCGATTCCAGAAAGGTCCAATTCCTCTGGAATCACGACCGGACGCGTCCGGTGGTCCATGACCAGACACAGGCAGGGTCCGGTTAGTATAGCCTGTTCCTTCTTCAAATGACCCAACGCTGGATCCCTTCCTGACCGGACGCACAAACGCAGCGTCCGGTCACTCCTTTAGCAGCAATTCACCTTCTGTGAACTGACCGGATGCACAAACGCAGCGTCCAGTGCAGCGTCTGGTGCACCTTTTACAGCAAATCTTCAAAGTTCCTTCGCGCTGCCTGTTCCCAATCAAGTCCCAACTTGAATAAGATCCAA
This sequence comes from Miscanthus floridulus, assembly GCF_019320115.1. Classification (NCBI taxonomy): domain Eukaryota; kingdom Viridiplantae; phylum Streptophyta; class Magnoliopsida; order Poales; family Poaceae; genus Miscanthus; species Miscanthus floridulus. The sequence goes on from NW_027097033.1 coordinate 53,544, forward strand.
ATAAACACCAATTGAGACTGGTGTGAGTGACCTCTCTCAAACCCTCAAATTTTTTCAAAATATTTTGCCTTAGGCTATAATTCTTTTTAGGAAAATAGGCAATAAGAGGGCAAATTGAATGAAACGACAAAGCAACATTCATGCATATGCAATACTTGTAAGTAAATCTAGTTGCTTGTCAAGTTTGATCCAAGGTTAAGCTTCTTCACACGCTTTTTGGCGGTTATCTTAACCATGTTAGACAAGCCCTATATGCATTGCCAAAAATTAAACATGTTGTATATTACAATGAATGCAAGGGACAACACAAGTTCAATTTTTAGTGAAGTTACTAAAATCAAGTACATTGAGTTCATTCCGCAATCTACAAAATGTAGCCTCATCTAGTGGTTTGGTGAAGATATCCGCTAATTGATCTTCGGTTCTTACACCTTCTAGTGATATATCATTTTAGCAACATGGTCTCTTAGAAAGTGATGGCGGATATCTATGTGCTTGGTGCGAGAGTGTTGAACCGGATTATTTGCAAGTTTTACTGTACTTTCATTGTCGCACAAAAGAGGTACTTTTTATAGAACTACACCATAGTCTAGCTAAGTTTGTTTCATGTATAAAATTTGTGCACAACAAGCACCCACGGCAATGTATTCCGCTTCGGCGGTGGACAAAGCCACACTATTTTGTTTCTTGGAGGACCAAGACACAAGTGATCTACCAAGCAAATGGCACCCTTCGGATGTGTTCTTTCTATCAACTTTGCAACCGGCATAATCCGAATCGGAATAGCCAACTAATTCAAATATAGCTCCTTTGGGATACCAAAGACCAATGCTTGGTGTGTGCTTGAGATACCTAAGGATTCTTTTTACGGCAATTAAATGTGTTTCCTTAGGATTAGCTTGAAATCTAGCACACATACACACACTAAACATGATGTCGGGCCTAGATGCGGTTAAATATAACAAGCTACCAATCATAGAATGGTAGAGAGTTTGATCAACCAGGTTACCTCCCTCATCTAGGTCGAGATGTCCATTGGTAGGCATTGGTGTCTTGATTGGCTTACATTCATCCATCCTGAATCTCTTGAGAAGATCTTTTGTGTATTTCTCTTGAGAGATGAAGATGCCTTCTTTCATTTGCTTGACTTGAAAACCAAGAAAGAATGTAAGCTCACCAATCATGGACATCTCGAACTCCTTCGACATCAATTTACCAAATTCTTTGCATGAGTCTTCATTTGATGATCCAAAGATGATATCATCAACATATACTTGACAAATGAAGATATGCCCATCAAGCTTCTTGGTGAATAGTGTGGTGTCGACCTTCCCAATGGTGAAGCCCTTCTCAATGAGGAAGTCCTGAAGACGCTCATACCAAGCTCTTGGGGCTTGCTTAAGCCCATATAGTGCCTTGGACAACCTATAAACATGATTAGGATATCTAGGGTCTTCAAACCCGGGAGGTTGATCAACATAGACTAGTTCATTAATAAAGCCATTTAAAAATGCACTTTTCACATCCATTTGATATAGTTTCATTTCATGATGTGATGCATATGCAAGAAGGATACGGATGGCTTCTAATCTTGCAACCAGTGCAAAGGTCTCTCCAAAATCCAAACCTTCAACTTGAGAGAACCCTTTGCAACTAGTCTTGCCTTGTTCCTCACGACAACACCTTGATCATCTTGCTTGTTGCGGAACACCCACTTTGTTCCAATGACTCTTGCACCTTTTGGTCGCTCTTTAAGAGTCCAAACTTCATTGCGAGTGAAGTTGTTCAACTCTTCATGCATGTCATTGATCCAATTTGGATCTTTGAGAGCTTCTTCTACCTTGGTAGGCTCATAGCAAGAGACAAAAGAGTGATAAGCAATAAATGAAGCAAGTTTTTGAGATCGAGTCATGGACTCCCTATGATGAGATCTTGTGGATGATCTTGTAGGAGAGGTGTGTTTCTTCTATTGACCACTTGAGGAGGTTGTGGAGCATCACCATCTTGTGCTTGTACCACCATTTGCTCATGGGAGATATAAGTATCTTCATTTTCTACTCTCCCAACTTTCTCACCATCTTGTGGCACACTTGATGAAGAAGGTTGATCAATGACTTGTACATCATCTTTGTCATCTTTTGGCTTGATGTCTCCCACTGGAATATTCTTCATAGCCTCCCTCAATGGTTCATCACCTACATCATCAAGATTCTCATGTGCTCCTTGGGAGCCGTTAGATTCATCAAATTCCACATCATATGTTTCTTCAACCAAGCCGGTGGCATGATTAAATACTCTATATGCTTTGGACTTTGATGAGTAACCAACAAGAAAACCAATATCACAATGTCTTTGGAACTTCCCTAGGTGTTGCCTCTTCTTGTAGATGTAGCATTTGCAACCAAACACCCTAAAGAAGGTGACGTCCGGCTTCTTCCCATTGAGCAACTCATAAGCTGTCTTGCCAAGGAACTTTTGAAGGAATAGGTGGTTGCATGCACAGCATGCGGTGTTGATTGCTTCCACCCATAGAGCTTTGGGGGTGTTGTACTCATCTAGCATTATCCTTGCAAGAGTGATCAAGGTCCGGTTCTTCCTCTCAACTACACCATTTTGTTGAGGAGTATAAGTTGTGGAGACTTCATGCTTGATCCCAACTTCATCACAATAGGCTTCAATGTTTGTGTTGTCAAATTCTTTTCCATTGTCACTTCTTATCTTCTTGAGCTTCACTTCAAATTTATTTTGAGCTCTCTTGGCAAACTTCTTGAAGCAAGATGCAACTTTGGATTTGTCATGAAGGAAGAATACCCATATATACCTTAAATAGTCATTAACAATCACAAGACAATAGAGATTCCCTCCCAAACTCTTGTATGTTGTTGGTCCAAATAAATCTATATGTAGGAGTTCTAGCACTCTTGTGGTTGACATGAAAGCTTTGGTTGGATGAGTATTTGCAACTTGCTTGCCGGCTTGACATGCACTACAAAGCTTGTCCTTTTCAAACTTCACATCCTTCAACCCTCTCACCAAATCATTCTTCATAAGCTTCTTGAGTGAGCTCATCCCAACATGAGCAAGTCTTCTATGCCATAGCCACCCAAGTGTTGTTTTGGTGAATAGGCAAGTCTTCAAATTTCCATCTTCGGAGGTGAAGTCCACTAGATATAAGTTGTTGTATCTAAATCCATTGAATATCACTTGATTGTCATCAACCTTGGATACAACAACCTCCTTCTCGGTGAACAAACATTGGAAGCCAAGATCACACAATTGTCCAACGGATAGCAAGTTGAAGCTCAATGAAGCAACATAGAGCATATTTGAGATGGAATGATCATTTGATATTGCCACTTTGCCCAATCCTTTAACCTTGCCCTTTGAGTTATCTCCAAATGTTATTTTCTCTTGTCCATCTACCTCTTCATCTAGTGAGGTGAACATACGAGGATCACCGGTCATATATTGAGTGCAACCACTATCAATAACCCAATGACTTCCATCGGTCTTGTAGTTCACCTACACACAAGAGATTCAAGCTTTAGGAATCCAAACTTGTTGAGGGCCCTTCACCTTCTCAACAAGTGACTTAGCCACCCAAATCTTCTTAGGCCTATTCTTGTTAGGGGGGCCTAAGAACATGACTTTCATCTTTCCACTAGAGTCCTTTCTAAGCATGTAGTGAGCATTGAAGGCAAAGGGTCTAGCATGCTTGGGCAAGGGTTGTGGCGGTGGAGTTTGACACTCATGAGCAAAGTGGCCTTCTTGTCCACACTCAAAACATCTCTTTGGCTTTGGCTTTGGCTTTGATTGTTGTTGTTGAACTTGAGCCTTCTTCTTCTCTATACTTGCCACATATCCAATGCCACTTCTATCCATCTTCATGACGGTGTTCATGAGTAGCTCACTTTGGAGATGCTTGCCTCTAGCAAACTTGCTCAATCCAATCTTGAGATGCTCTTTCTCCAACTTGAGCTTCTTATTTTCTTCCTTTAGAGCATCATCTTTCTTCTCTTCCTTGAGCTTCTTGTTTTCTTCTTTGAGCTTCTCATTCTCAAGATCAACTCTTTGTCATGATCAAGAGTTTCTAGCACAATGGTGTTGTGGCTTCCTCGTCCCCATTAAGTGGTATCAGAGCTAAGATATACTATCAGGTTCACATTTATCCCCTAGTTTTGAGTGTTTCGCATTCGTCCCATAATCCAGTGCCATACTCATTTTTTTCCTGTCCTAGAACCTTCCGCGCCATAGCCTTTACATATTTTAGTTTCAGAGTTCGTCGTGTTGAGTTTGTGTCCTGGTCGAGGTCTTGTTGCTGGTTAGGTCGTGTTAGATTCTAGTTCGTGTGTTTTTCCCCAACGTTTCCATCAAATCCTTGCTGCCGTGACCAATTTTGCGCGCATTGTTTCCGTTTTGTCCTCTAATTCGGAGTTAGTTCTCAAAACTGGTCTAGTTTTCGCATACGAACTCAAATTTTGACGTTCCATATATCAAAATTGATCAGAATTTTTTTGGATCCGTTCATCCCTGTTCAAACGGGGTCAAAAAATTTTATTTTGGCCAAAAACTGGTCACAAGATCCTCTTTTCGTGGTCACAAGCTTTTTATCAATTTTGAGCACGTCTTCTGAATTTTCCACAGGCCATGCCTTTCACTTGTTTAAGCTCATATTTTCTGTGGTTACTTCTTTTGTGCTCCTAAGTGAAGAAAAAATATTAAAAAATAAAAAGGAAAAGTCAAAGAATTCCAAAAAAACAACGACAACTCAAAAATAGAGAAAAAAAGAGATGGCCAAAAGTGGAACAATATCTAGAGGAGCACATACAGAAGGCCAAAGTGAGTTGTGTTAGCGTGTGCTATCTGGTTCCTTGTTTGTGTTGCTCTTGCTATCCACCATACTTGTTTGTCACACACCTGGCACCTTGCTATCCATCATACTTGTTTGTCACACACCTGGCACTTGGAATATTTTAGACCAGCAACGAGAACAAGTACTTTGAACTATAATTCAGCATTACTTTTTGTTACTGACTTGTGTGCCAAATATTCATATTATTCTTTGTGTGCCTTTTAAGCTCCACAAACTCTTCAGATCAGTATAGAAAAAGGCCCTTACAATCTTGGTACCACTGCCTCACAGGTATCATGAACCAACCGCTAGTTGTACCGCCCACTGCTTGTGTTGGTAAGAACTTTATAAGAGCTTAGTAAGATGCTTCCACTTGCTGTGAAAAGTTACACCACTGCAACCACATAGTCATTTGATAGGTATAACTTTCACTGTTTGTTCTTGTTTTTTGTGTTTACAATGGCAGGAGATGATCAGACTGGAGATAACAATCCCAAGGATTTCAATGAGTGTGTCAGCTAAGAGCAACTACAAGATGCTGTAGAGAATGCCCAAAAAAGGATGAATGAGGCCATCAGAAAGGCCGTCACTGACGCACTCATTAAACTCAACATTGGCAACAACATGGAGAGATTGGACAAATGGATTTCCACGCTAACCGATAAGGTTACTGAGTTGGAAACCTTTGTGGCGGTCAACAATGACATCTCCGGCAGCAACACCGATGGTCTCTTGCCAGAAGACACAGTGTATGATGCCAATGGGAACATAGATCGAGCAACCTTCCAACAAGCAAGATTACGACGATGTCTTCGCCGCAACACGATAGGTATGGGTGGTGTCCACTACCATCAAGGTAATAATCATCGTGTGCCCAATGATCCTTATGCTAAGATTAAGTTGACAATACCATCTTTTTTAGGTCATTATGATGTTGAGGGATATCTTGATTGGGAGATGACGGTAGAACAAAAGTTTAGTGCCCACCATGTGCCTGAGCATCATAGAGTTCGACAAGCTACTAGTGAGTTTAAGGACTTTGCCATTATTTGGTGGAATGGGCTAGCTACACATAATGCTTTACCTGGTACGTGGGAAGAACTTAAGATAGCTATGCGTGATCATTTTGTTCCTCCTTATCATAGAGACTTGCGTAAGAAATTGATGCATTTAGAACAAGGAGAGAAATCTATACAAGATTACTATGGTAAGCTCCAAATAGGATTGATGCGTTGTAGCGTTGTGGAGGGGAACGAAGATTCCATTTATTGTTTTTATTCAGGTTTGAGGCGTGAGATTTAGGACCTTGTTGATTATAAAGAATTTCACACTATCAACCAGTTGTTTCAGTTCGCTAGGCTTGAAGAAAAGAAATTGCAGGGGCGTGAATAGCAGAGCAAGATCAAGGTTTTTACCACATACATGCCATGCTCAGCACCATCTTCGAGGCTGACCAAGCCAACCACTTTTCGGGCACCTCCACCAGTGAGCAAGCGACCAGCAGCCTCTGGACTTATCGCTACACCTAAGGCACCTCCCCGCACAACCTTTAGATTTAGGTAAAAATTCTTTGCAGGTGCCTGCCAAGAGTGCCTCATCCATTGC